>NW_025334709.1:0-153779 GCF_014858855.1 Bufo gargarizans
AAAAAAAGATTTTTTTTTGTCACCAAACATAACAAAAAATTTAATAGCAAGCGATCAAAAAGTCATATAGCCCCCAAAATAGTGCCAGAAAAACCGTCCGCTCGTCCCGCAAAAAATGAGCCCCCACATAAGATAATCAGATAAAAAATTAATAAAATAAATGACACCTAGACTTTAGAGATACCAAAAAAATGTTTGGGTATCAAAAAGGATAATATAGTCAAAAACCTAAATAATTATAAAAAAAAGTAGACTTATTAGGTATCGCCGCGTCCGTAAGAATCTCCTCTATAAAAATATCCCATGACCCAACCCCCCAGATTAACACGGTTAAAAAAAAAAAATGAAAACGGTGCCAAAAACTCCATTTTTGGCACTTTTTCATTTCAATCCGTTTTTTTCGGTAACAAAACAAGGGTTAACAACCAAACAAAAGTTAATATTTATTACCCTGATACTGCAGTTTACAGAAATGCCATATTTGTGGTCGTAAACTGCTGTATCAGTAAAAGGGAGACCGCAAAAGGAAAGGACCGACATGGTTTCTGGAAGGCCGATTTTGATGGCCTTTTTTATTGACACCATGTCCCTTTTGAAGCCCCCCTGATGCCCCCCTAGAGTAAAAACTCCCTAAAAGTGACCCCATCTAAGAAACTACACCCCTCAAGGTATTCAAAACTGATTATACAAACTTTATTAACCCTTTAGGTGTTCCTCAACAGTTAATGGCAAATGGAGATGAAATTTCAGAATCTCAATTTTTGGTAACCTTGCCTCACAAAAATGTAATATAGAGCAACCAAAAATCATATGTACCCTAAAAATAGTCCCCCAAATAATGCCACCTTATCCCATAGTTTCCAAAATGGGGTCACTTTTAGGGAGTTTCTACTCCAGGGGTGCATCAGGGGGGTTGAAACAGGACACGGTGTAAATAAACCGGTCCATAAAAATCAGCCCTCCAAAAACCAAACGGCGCACCTTTCCCTCTACGCCCCGCTGTGTGGCCGTACAGTAGTTTACGGCCACATATTGGGTGTTTCTGTAAACGGCAGAGTCAGGGCAATAAAGATACAGTCTTGTTTGGCTGTTAACCCTTGCTTTGTTAGTGGAAAAAATGGGTTAAAATGGAAAATTAGACAAAAAAATCTAATTCTCAAATTTCATCCCCATTTGTCAATAACTCTTGCGCAACACCTAAAGGGTTAACGACGTATGTAAAATCAGTTTTGAATACCTTGAGGGGTGTACTTTCTTAGATGGGGTCACTTTTAGGGAGTTTCTACTCCAGGGGTGCATCAGGGGGGTTGAAACAGGACACGGTGTAAATAAACCGGTCCATAAAAATCAGCCCTCCAAAAACCATACGGCGCACCTTTCACTCTACGCCCCGCTGTGTGGCCGTACAGTAGTTTACGGCCACATATTGGGTGTTTCTGTAAACGGCAGAGTCAGGGCAATAAAGATACAGTCTTGTTTGGCTGTTAACCCTTGCTTTGTTAGTGGAAAAAATGGGTTAAAACGGAAAATTAGACCAAAAAATCTAATTCTCAAATTTCATCCCCATTTGTCAATAACTCTTGCGCAACACCTAAAGGGTTAACGACGTATATAAAATCAGTTTTGAATACCTTGAGGGGTGTACTTTCTTAGATGGGGTCACTTTTAGGGAGTTTCTACTCCAGGGGTGCATCAGGGGGGTTGAAACAGGACACGGTGTAAATAAACCGGTCCATAAAAATCAGCCCTCCAAAAACCATACGGCGCACCTTTCACTCTACGCCCCGCTGTGTGGCCGTACAGTAGTTTACGGCCACATATTGGGTGTTTCTGTAAACGGCAGAGTCAGGGCAATAAAGATACAGTCTTGTTTGGCTGTTAACCCTTGCTTTGTTAGTGGAAAAAATGGGTTAAAACGGAAAATTAGACCAAAAAATCTAATTCTCAAATTTCATCCCCATTTGTCAATAACTCTTGCGCAACGCCTAAAGGGTTAACGACGTATA
Source organism: Bufo gargarizans (assembly GCF_014858855.1). Taxonomy (NCBI): domain Eukaryota; kingdom Metazoa; phylum Chordata; class Amphibia; order Anura; family Bufonidae; genus Bufo; species Bufo gargarizans. Next base: position 2,007 of record NW_025334709.1, read on the forward strand.
TAAAATCAGTTTTGAATACCTTGAGGGGTGTACTTTCTTAGATGGGGTCACTTTTAGGGAGTTTCTACTCCAGGGGTGCATCAGGGGGGTTGAAACAGGACACGGTGTAAATAAACCGGTCCATAAAAATCAGCCTTCCAAAAACCAAACGGCGCACCTTTCACTCTACGCCCCGCTGTGTGGCCGTACAGTAGTTTACGGCCACATATTGGGTGTTTCTGTAAACGGCAGAGTCAGGGCAATAAAGATACAGTCTTGTTTGGCTGTTAACCCTTGCTTTGTTAGTGGAAAAAATGGGTTAAAATGGAAAATTAGACAAAAAAATGAAATTCTCAAATTTCTTCCCCATTTGCCAATAACTCTTGTGCAACACCTAAAGGGTTAACGACGTATGTAAAATCAGTTTTGAATACCTTGAGGGGTGTAGTTTCTTAGATGGGGTCATTTTTGGGAGGTTTCTATTATCTAAGCCTCACAATATGACTTCAAACCTGAACTGGTCCATAAAAAGTGGGATTTTGAAGATTTCTGAAAAATTTCAAAATTTGCTTCTAAACTTCTAAGCCTTGTAACATCCCCAAAAAATAAAATATCATTCCCAAAATGCTACAAACATGAAGTAGACATATGGGGAATGTAAAGTCATCACAATTTTTGGGGGTATTACTATGTATTACAGAAGTAGAGAAACTGAAACTTTGAAATTTGCTAATTTTTGCTATTTTGGGGTAAATTAGGTATTATTTTGTGCAAAAAAAATAATTTTTTGGACTTCATTTTACCACTGTCATGAAGTACAATATGTGACGAAAAAACAATCTCAGAACGGCCTGGATAAGTCAAAGCGTTTTAAAGTTATGTGCACTTAAAGTGACACTGGTCAGATTTGCAAAAAATGGCCTGGTCCTTAAGGTGAAATAAGGCTGTGTCCCTATGGGGTTAAATCCCTTCCCAGACTCATAGGCTGCTACAATCTTTTTTCTGAAGTCCTCTGACAGCTCTTTTGCTCTCACCATGGTGCTCACTCTCACTTCAACAGTCAGGAGCACACCAAACTAAATGTCTGAGGTTTAAATAGGGCAAGCCTCATTCAACATGCAGAGTAACGATCTACTAATTATGTGCACCTGGTGTGATATACCTGTGTGAGATCTGAGCCAATTTAAGAGGGAATACATGTGAGGGTGTCCTATCTTTTTCCTCAGTTAGAATAGGCATTTTTGTAGAATGACATTTACAGAAGATCTTGAAAAGACTTTTCTTCAGTTTTCTTTGTTTAGTTGGATTACTTTAATCTCTCTGTATTGTTGAAACGGAGATGAAATAACCTTTTATTAAAAATGTTACAAAAAACCACATGCTTTCAAAGGGTGTCCTAATTTTTTCACATGACTGTATATGATGAGAAAATAATCTCAGAATGGCCTGGATAAGTTAAAATGTTTTAAAGTTATCACCACATAAAGTTACACATGTCAGATTTGCAAAAATCAGCCTGGGATTTAAGGTGAAAAGTGGCTTGGTAGAAAAGGGGTTAAGTGAATAGGATGAACTGCTGTAATTATACCGCACCACTGCTACAATCTAGAAATTCAGTTCTTCTTCCTTCTCCCCCATCCCTTAGGCCTCTTTCACACGGGCGTTGCGGGAAAAGGTGCGGGTGCGTTGCGGGAACATGTGCGATTTTTCCGCGCAAGTGCAAAACATTGTAATGCGTTTTGCACGCGCGTGAGAAAAATCGGCATGTTTGGTACCCAAACCCGAACTTCTTCACAGAAGTTCGTGCTTAGGATCGGTGTTCTGTAGATTGTATTATTTTGCCTTATAACATGGTTATAAGGGAAAATAATAGCATTCTGAATACAGAATGCATAGTACAGTAGGGCTGGAGGGGTTAAAAAAATAAATAAATAATTTAACTCACCTTAATCCACTTGCTCGCGCAGCTTCTCTTCTGTCTTCTTCTTTGCTGTGTGCAGGAAAAGGACCTGTGGTGACATCACTCCGGTCATCACATGGTCCGTCACATGATCTTTTACCATGGTGATGGATCATGTGATGACCGGAGTGACGTCACCACAGGTCCTTTTCCTACACACAGCAAAGAAGAAGACAGAAGAGAAGCCGGGCTGCGCGAGCAAGTGGACTAAGGTGAGTTAAATTATTATTATTATTTTTTTAACCCCTCCAGCCCTACTGTACTATGCATTCTGTATTCAGAATGCTATTATTTTCCCTTATAACCATGTTATAAGGGAAAATAATAATGACCGGGTCCCCATTCCGATCGTCACCTAGCAACCGTGCTTGAAAATCGCACAGCATCCGCACATGCTTGCGGATGCTTGCGATTTTCACGCAACCCCATTCATTTCTATGGGGCCTGCGTTACGTGAAAAACGCACAAAGAGGAGCATGCTGCGATTTTCATGCAACGCACAAGTGATGCATGAAAATCACCACTCGTGTGAACAGCCCCATAGAAATGAATGGGTCGGGATTCAGTGTGGGTGCAATGCGTTCACCTCACGCATTGCACCTGCGCCGAATACTCGCCCATGTGAAAGGGGCCTTAGACTTCTGCAGGCGACATGTGTGTATGTGCCTCTCCTCCTCCTCTCTTCTCCTCCCTCTCTCTTCTCTAGGAGGGAGGGAGGGAGGAAGAAAGGAACCCCATAAGTGGAAAAAGAGGCATTTTTATCATAGTAAATTTGCCAAGATTGACACACATGCTTTGGCTAGTTTCACACTAGCGACAGAGATCCAGCAGGCTGTTCTGGCAAGGAACTGTTCTGCCGGATCATTCCAGCAGTTAATAAGGCCGGACGGAGTCTTACAAACTTCCAGCAATGCTGGAACAGCCTTCTGGATCTCTGCCGCTAGTGTGGAACTAGCCTTAGTCTTGCCTCGCTCTCTGTACCAGAGACATAGCAGAGAAATACACAGATCACAGATTCCCATAGCAAAACTTAGTATGGGCCTCCTTGCAGCACCAATTTTCCAGTAGTTGTGCATCAATTACTCCCAGGACATAAAGCGCAACGCCCTGGATTTCTGATGAATTCACAATCTTTTTTATTTAGCAGAAAAGATTTTAATAAAAACTATCTTAATAAAAAAAAGTCACTCTAAGCCTCTCCCACTTTATACAAGTAGCTATAGCCTGTAATATTATTACACTCCAGAAATACATCCGGGCCCGTCTTGAATTCCTTTATTGTACTCACCATCACCACCTCCTCAGGCAGAGAGCTCCATAGTCTCACTGCTCTTACCGTAAAGAATCCTCTTCTATGTTTGTGTACAAACCTTCTTTCCTCCAGACGCAGAGGATGTCCCCTCGTCACAGTCACAGTCCTGGAGATAAATAGATGATAGGAGAGATCTCTGTACTGACCCCTGATATATTTATACATTGTTATTAGATCTCTCCTCAGGCATCTTTTTCTTAAACTGAATAATCCTAATTTTGATAATCTTTCTGGGTACTGTAGTCCACCTTTTCCAGGTAATACTGTAGTTGCCCTCCTCTGAACCCTCTCCAGACCAATTATGTTTATTTCTTTTTATATGTAAAATTGGAAATGGGGAGATGTGAATTTGTAATTTTTTGGTTCTTTTTAATATTCTGAAAAATCTTTTGTTTTTTTTTAGCCCCCCCTAGGGAACTTGAATATGTTATTGCCTATAGCATAGCCTGCCATAGGCAGCTTGGGAGACTTCACAAGGCCCCAGGTTGCCATAGTACTCCATACACCTCTTGAGCACCTTGGATGTACAGTTACGTCGGGGTGTGTGAAGGGGTAAAAAAATCTAAATACTAAATTTTTTAATAATCATGGACTGGATTTAACTATAAACAATATTCTTGGCGGGGCAACCCCTTTAAGTGATAGCATTCTGGCTACCTGTAGCTACGACTAGAGGGAGCTTAGGAGCCTGCTGCATAACAGCACAGCGCCTCATTTATCAAAACTGCCTAATAGTAAAACTGTCTTAGTTGCCATAGCAACTGATCAGAGCTTAGCTTTCATTTCCTAAAGGGCTCCAAAAAATATATAAAGCTGAGCTTTGATTGGATGCTGTGGGAAACTAAGACAGTTTTACTGTTAGGCATAAATGAGGCCATAGTATGCAGTGACCTCTTAGGCTCCCTCTAGTGGTGTATTCAGGCAGCCATTATTATTATTTTTTTAAGAAAACGTGTCACTAGATTTCAGGGAGAATAAACCGCCTCCATGTTGTTATACTGCTAGAGAATACCTTTACCACCTACTAGTGGCTAACTACCATGTTTGCAATGTTTTATGCTGTTTTACTATTGTCTACAAGTGAAATACTGTGCTGTAACGTTACAAGTGTTTTTACCAATCCTCTTAGATGTATTTCTAGAAGGAGGGTGTAGGTAAGGCTTAGATAGGCTTACCTCCCCTTTCCCACTGCGCTCAGTCTAGTGTAGTTAGGTTACTTTCCCATTTGCAGCACAGCTCTCCGGCAGGCTGTTCCGGCATAGAATGCCGAGATTCGGCTGGACAAAAACTGTTGCGTGCATATTTGCCAGGTAGCGGACAGATCTCTGCCAGACCCCGTTATAGTCAATGGGGTTGGTGGGCATGCGATAACAACATCTGGCAATGCCAGATCCGGAGAACTATGCCGCAAATGTTAAGGTTGCCTTAGTTAGCTTGGAGATAGTTCACTCCAGCCAGTCCGGCAGTCAATCAGTCAGTGGAATCCAATGTGGTCATGTGGAGCTAAAAGGGAGTGCAAGGGATATTCAGGGAAGAGAAACACATATTGGCCTCAAAGTTTTGAGTTTTCTGGCTTCCGGCCGCCCTATCATATTTGTCTCCATGTTGCATTGCTGCTTATAAATCTGCACCTCGTTGCCCGGAATTGTAGAAAACAGTGGGAGTTTGTGCATCTCTAACCTGGAACTGCAAGGAATTGTGATTTAAGGAATTAGATTTCAGAGGACATTGGAAATTCGGTAAACAATTTTCAGCTCAGCTAGCACGTTGTTGGAACTATGTTGCCATGACTGTATGCCTCCATTGTGTGTTCGGACATATTTAGCATTTTTCTGCTCAGCTGTAAGTAATTTGCTCACTCCTTAACTCACCCTCCTGCCTATCATTCACACCTAAACACCAAAGATACACCACCTTCCACAAGCCAGAAAACATAACTCAGAATATGCCCTGGGGGAAACTACTACTACTAACATCCAAAGTTCTAACCCCTTCGCCACTGTGCCAAAACATGGAGTGAGGAAGGTTTGTTGGAGATAGCCTAGCCACTGTGACCAGATGTAGAACTAGCACTCCCATCCTCCACACACTCCCCTTAGGTTGCTGCCTAATCATGGCCACTGATTTCAGGTGTGTTGGTTATCTAAGCTGTTCTCAAGAAGGGTTATCTGGGCAAAACTCCTCCATGCATGCCCCCAAATGGTCATTTCCAGTTGAGTCCTGACACATGTTGAGACTGTAGGCACCACGTCTGCACTATAACTCCCAATCCACCTGGTCAATTTATGGTTTCCTCTGGACATGGTTTGACATGATGGCACTCTGGGTACTTTTTTATGTGTGATGTTGGCGATATTTGACCCCTGTAGATCCTACTATATCATTGTGTGATCACTGGATCTATGCAGGCAATGACTATGTGTTTTGTCACCTGTGAAGCAAAATCTGTATTCCCTTAAGGAAGTTTCAGCATGTAAACCAGGAGCTTGTTATACAGTGAGCCCGTGTGGGAGGTGGAGAGGATAGCAGTGGTAGCTGTGGCACTGATTGGAGTTATAGGAGCCCGTTTACTAAGACCGGCTTTTTACTCCAGTCATAGTTTCCCCCCTGCGCTACCGTAAGATTAGTGTCATTTATGATGAGGCGTGAGCCTTGCCATAAATTAGGCGCATCTGTGGCAGTCCATGTACCTGGCAAAAAAAACACATCAGCTCCTGGCTGGTGTAGTTTTTTGCTAACATTTGCACCTGTTTCCAGGTGTAATTGTTAGGAAATTTGCCGGGGCTGGAGTCTAGGCCCTGGCACGGGCCCTGACCCGCACACACTCCGCCCACACAAAATATTGTTGCACAGCCGGTTAGAAAAGGAGACTTGCAACTACTTTACGCCTAAAATAGTCACACGTCCCTCAGTAAATGTTTCACTCCCACAGTTCCTGGGGCCATGCAGTGAATGGAGGGCACACCTTTTCTCCCCTCGGTACACTAACTGGGCCTTTTGGGGGCTTCTACCTGATGGTGATTGGGGTGCCCTTTCTGTTAGGTGTATAGCAGTGTGCAAGGCAGGAGGGCAGATACAGGGCCTGGTGCACGGATAGAGACAAAAACCAGGCCCGTTGGTTGCAATAAATAAAGTCTATCTTTACTGAATAGATGATGACAGTAGTAGTTCTTGAGTCACTTTGAACACTTTGCAATTTTTCCAAGAGAACCATAATAGTGCTATTCTGTTCTTTCTGCAGTTCCCGGGCTGAGGGATGCAGATCTAAGAGCTTGATGTACAGTCCATTTCAAAGTGTGGTAGGTGCCGAAACAATATACCCTTCCCATAACAGTAAAGTCTTTTGCCATAAATGATCGGTACCTTACTGACTTTATCTTGACCTTCTAAGATGACTGTTCTCCTTCTTAAGTGCACTCTGGCAGCTTTTCAGTCTCAGAATGGTGTTTTCCTGGATGAAGATTTACTTCAGGCCTAGTTAGCTAGCTCTGACAACTAGACACTCCCTAGGAGGTAGGACCAGCCCATCTCCTGGCAACCTAAGGCTAACACTGCCAGTGTTAACAGTTTTTTGCCTATACAGTACATTGCCATTAAATATGCACAGTGCATGACGAAATAAGTACTTCATCAACAAACCACAACGTTTAACTCAGGCATCCTCAAACTGGGGGCCTCCAGCTGTTGTAAAACTACAACTCCCACAATGCCCTGCTGTAGGCTGATACCTCTAGGCTGTTCGGGCATGCTGGGAGTTGTAGCTATGCAACAGCTGGAGGGCCGCAGGTTGAGCATTTCTGCTGTAGATAAATGTCCACTGAGGGCCGCAGTTTGAGGAGGCCTGGTTTAACTCAATAGCATTAAATTAAACCTTTACAGTGATCCACTGGGGCCCTGCAGTTAGACTTCACAGTTTGGTAGTCCAATGTCAATCCCTGGGAATCTAATGGATCTACTTTTTGATCATTACAGGAGGCATTGTTCCTGTCATTTTTTGTGAAGGTTTTATTATAAAGATACTGATAATACTGGCTAGAGCATAGGAATCTGTCCATCCTGTGTTCATCTTTGTCCATGTGATCTACCCCTTGAAAAACTCCTCCATAGCCCTATCCCTTCATGTAGGGATGTTGTATATCTGTAGAGCTGGGCAGAGACTTATATCTGGCTGACAGATGGACGACTGAACTTTTGGCCAGTTCCACCTAAAACTTTTACAGCCAAGCGCACTGAAATATCTGAAGCAGCAGCAGCAAGCCAAAGGAATACGAAATTACCCCTATTATAACATTTAGCTAATGTACCATAATCTATAGATTATTACTGAGAACTGGGAAAAAAATGTAAAGTGCAGTTCAAAACTTAGTCAGAAATTGGTTATTTGGCTAAAAATTAAAAATCATCCATTTTGGTGCTTATTTATCTCAGGTATATGGGATGTGAAAAGCCTGTAGTCCGATTTCTGATATATTTGCTTTAGGATCCTAGTGACATGCAGCCTATGGTTCTCCAGATATTATCCTGCTGTCAGGAACCATGAACCAGACGTACAACAGCCTGTCCACCTCGAGGACAAAAGGCAACCCAGGTGTCATGGAACCATCAACCAGACGTACAACAAGAGATAAGTGGAAATAAGAAGGCTTTATTGCAAAACAAGCTGTAAGCAAAAGTCCAAGCGGATGGCTAAACCGAAGCAGGGTCTTGCGTAGACAGGGGTCAGGAACTAGAAGGGTAGTCAGACGAAGCCTGGATCAGGAACCAGCAGGGTAGTCAGACGAAGCCAGGATCAGGAACCAACGGGGTAGTCAGACGAAGCCAGGATCAGGAACCAACGGGGTAGTCAGACGAGGCCAGGATCAGGAACCAGAAGCAGCAGCAGTCTTAGAAGCATGTGAACACAGGAGGACCAAGCAAGGAACTGAAGCCACAGACCTCCTATATATATGAGCTAGGCATCCAGCTCCTCCCAGTGGGAAGGAGAAGCCGCAGGGTGGGAGGCTACAAGAAACCCAGAAACCAAGATGGCCGCCAGCACATGTCAAACGAAGGAGAACAGTGAGAAGGTAAGACCATGACAGTACCTCCCCCTCAAGGGCCCCTCCTCCGCGGAGTAAGGAACGGTTTCTGAGGGAAGCGTGCGTGGAAGGCTCGGAGCAAAGCAGGAGCATGGACATCTGCGGAGGGAACCCAGGAACGCTCCTCTGGACCATAACCACGCCAATGGACCAAAAACTGCAACCGACCGCGGACCAGGCGTGAGTCCAGGATATTGCTCACCTCATATTCCTCACGATTGCCCACTTGGACCGGACGGGGCCGAGGAACCGAGGAAGTGAAACGATTACACACCAATGGCTTCAACAGGGAGACATGAAACACGTTGGAGATCCGCATGCCAGGAGGAAGCGCAAGGGCATAGGCTACCGGGTTTACCCTGCGAAGCACTCGGAAGGGACCAACAAAGCGAGGCGCCAGCTTGGGAGTGGGCACTCGAAGGTTGAGGTTGCGGGTGGACAACCATACACGGTCTCCGACCTGGTAGGAAGGAGCGGGCGCTCGTCTGCGATCAGCCTGGAGTCTCTGGCGCTGCGCAGAGACCTCAAGGGACCTCTGGATCTGTACCCAAGAAGCACGTAGGACGGAAAGGTGATCCTCCACAGCCGGAATATCCTGGGGAGAGAATACCTCCGGTAACACGGCAGGTTGGAACCCATAATTGGCCATGAAGGGAGACGTCCCAGAGGAAGAGTTCACCGCCGTGTTCCTGGCAAACTCAGCCCAAGGCAGGAGGTCAACCCAATTGTCTTGGTGATCGGAGACATAGCAACGAAGGAATTGCTCCAAGGCCTGATTGGATCGTTCTGCGGCCCCATTGGACTGAGGGTGGTAGGCCGAGGAGAAAGAGAGATGAATCCCCAACTGGGAGCAAAAGGCGCGCCAGAACCTGGACACAAACTGACTCCCCCGATCCGACACAATCTCCTTGGGCAAACCGTGCAACCGGAAGACCTCCCTGGCGAAAATCGTGGCCAACTCTTGTGCAGAGGGTAACTTCTTGAGAGGAACACAGTGGCACATTTTGGAAAACCGATCCACAATCATGAGAATGACCGTATGGCCTCGGGATGCAGGGAGGTCCACAATGAAATCCATCCCCAGGTGTGACCATGGGCGCTCCCCGGTGGCTATGGGTTGCAAAAGGCCCAACGGAAGGTGCCGAGGGGACTTACTCTGGGCACAAACGGAGCATGCCGCTACATATGCGGCGATGTCGGAACGTAGAGAAGGCCACCAGAACAGACGTGAAACAGCCCAGGACAGCTGATTCTTTCCAGGATGCCCCGCGGCCTTGGAGTTATGGTAGGTTCGCAACAACCGAGTGCGCAACTCCTCAGGCACAAAACACCTGCCGTTGGGTCTCCCAGAGGGAGCACCAGATTGAGCCGCCAAAATCTGCTCACCCAGGGGAGAGGTCAGGCTGGTGCGAATGGCGGCCAGGATCTGATTCGGAGGTATGACCGAAGTCGGAATCGACTCCTCCCCGGACAGCTCGGAGTACTGCCGTGATAAGGCATCCGCTCTGATGTTCTTGGAACCGGGTAGGTAGGAGACCACGTAATTAAAACGTGACAAGAACAGAGCCCATCTGGCCTGACGTGGTGTCAATCTCTTGGCCTCAGAAAGGTAGGTCAGATTCTTGTGGTCCGTCAGGATGAGAACCGGAACCACCGAACCCTCGAGCAAGTGCCTCCATTCTTTAAGGGCCTGCACGATGGCCAATAACTCCCTGTCACCAATCTGATAGTTGCACTCCGCGGAAGACAGTTTCCGGGAGTAAAACCCACAAGGAAGCAGAGGACCCTCTGGTGTTCTACGCTGAGACAGAAGGGCGCCTACTCCCGTCTCAGACGCGTCCACCTCGAGGACAAAGGGCAACCCAGGGTTGGGATGCGACAGAATCGGAGCCGACACAAAGGCGGACTTTAGAGCCTCAAAAGCTCGGATGGCCTCGAGCGGCCAGACCTGGAAATTACTGCCCTTCCTGGTCAGATCCGTGAGAGGCTTGGCTAGCATAGAAAAGTCCCTGATGAACTTCCGATAATAATTGGCGAAGCCCAAAAAGCGCTGCAGGGCACGGAGACCACTGGGCTGGGGCCACTGTAAGACAGCCGAAACCTTCTCAGGATCCATGGAGAACCCCTCAGCGGAAATGATGTAACCTAAGAAGGTTACCTGGGATCGGTGAAATTCGCATTTCTCAAGCTTACCGAACAGCCTGTTCTCTCGTAACCGTTGCAACACTCGTCTGACATCCATAATGTGGGCCTCCATGGATTCAGAATATACCAAGATGTCATCCAAATAGACCACCACACACTGCTGCAACAGGTCACGGAAAACATCGTTGATGAATTCCTGGAAGACTGCGGGCGCATTGCACAACCCAAAGGGCATAACCAAGGATTCATAATGACCGGTCCTGGTGTTAAACGCGGTCTTCCACTCATCGCCCGCCTTGATCCTTACCAGGTTATATGCCGCCCTCAGGTCGAGTTTGGTAAAGACCGTGGCCCCTTTGAGGCGATCGAACAGCTCGGAAATCAAGGGTATCGGGTAAGCGTTCTTGATCGTGATGCGATTGAGACCCCTGTAATCGATGCAAGGCCTCAACTCACCGCCCTTCTTTTTCACAAAGAAAAATCCAGCCCCTGCCGGGGACGAGGATTTGCGAATGTGTCCGCGTGAAAGCGCCTCCCTCACGTACTCCTCCATGGCCTCATTCTCCGCTACCGACAGTGGATAGACTTTGCCACGAGGAGGAACGGCACCAGATTGTAACTCTATGGCACAATCGTATGGGCGGTGCGGAGGTAGGGCAACCGCGCGCACCTTATCGAATACATCCCGGTACTCTTCGTATTCAGGAGGCAACAGAGAGTCCGAGGAAGTACACAGCAACTTGACAGGCCCATGGATGCAACTAGCCCCACACTGCGGTGACCACGAGAGGATCTCGGCCGATCTCCAATCGAAAGTCGGATTATGCTTCTGGAGCCAGGGGTACCCCAAGACCACCGAGTAGTGTGGAGACGAAATCACCTGGAGACAGACCGACTCTCTGTGAACGGCACCAATGGCTATCCCCACTGGAAGGGTCTCATGAGTCACGTGTGGCGGCAGAAGGGGTCTGCCGTCTATCGCCTCAAGAGCCAGTGGGGAACCTCGAGGCTGCAGAGGAATGGAATTGGCGGCAGCGAACACACTATCAATGAACAAACCACCAGCACCAGAGTCCACCAACGCCTGGGTCGTCACCGAGCCCCCGACCCAGGAGAGGACAACAGTGATCAGTGGTTTGTCAACACGGGAAACCGGGGACGAGGAGACTCCACCCAAGATCTGCCCCCGACAGGATCTCAGGTGCGAGCGTTTCCCGGACGGTTCGGACATGCCAACCGAAAATGCCCACCGAGACCACAGTACATGCATCGGCCCTCGCGTCTCCGGAGTACCCTCTCCCCCTCGGACAGGCGAGCAAACCCCAGCTGCATGGGTTCACCCCCAGACAAGTCATCCCCAGGAGGCGTGGGAGGAGAGGGAGGCACGGGTGGGACAGCAAACGTAGGCGCCAATCTGTTAGAAGACCTCCGCAGGCTCTCCTTAAAGGAAGGTCCTCTCCCTGAGTCTGGTGTCAATCAAAATCAGGAAAGAAATAAGAGACTCGAGCTCCACTGGTAGGTCCTTAGCTGCAACCTCATCCTTCAAGGCATCCGAGAGACCATGAGAGAAAGCAGCGACCAGAGCCTCATTATTCCAGCCCACCTCTGCTGCCAGGGTACGAAACTCAATGGCGTATTCAGCTACGGATCGTGAACCCTGTCTGATGGACATAAGGAGCTTCGCAGCAGAGGCAGCACGAGCCGGCACATCGAATACCTTCCGAAGAGAAGCAACAAAACCGGAAAACTCGGCAACCACCGGATTGTTGTTCTCCCATAAAGGGCTGGCCCAGGCCAAGGCCTTGTCCGAGAGCAGCGAGATCAAGAAGCCCACCTTTGATCTCTCAGTAGGAAAGGCATGTGGCAGCAACTCGAAATAAATGCCCACCTGGTTAAGGAAACCTCGGCACTGAGTTGGCTCTCCCCCAAAGCGCTGTGGAAGGGGGGCAGAACCGGTCATACCCCGAGACACCGCAGGCGCAGCAACAGGTGTCGGGGTAGACTCTGGCGCAACAACCGGAGCGGCAGTAGGAGCGGGCCCAGGAGCGACAACCGACCCATCGGCAACGGAAGCGAAATGAGCCGTGCGTTCAAGCAGGGTTTGCAACGCCACAGCGAACCGACCCAACAGGTGATCCTGCTGATCAAGTCTGGCAACCAGCGTAGGTAGCGAGGATGGCCCTGTACCGTCAGAATTCATGGCTTGGTCCTAATGTCATGGAACCATGAACCAGACGTACAACAAGAGATAAGTGGAAATAAGAAGGCTTTATTGAAAATCAAGCTGTAAGCAAAAGTCCAAACGGATGGCTAAACCGAAGCAGGGTCTTGCGTAGCCAGAGGTCAGGAACCAGAAGGGTAGTCAGACGAAGCCTGGATCAGGAACCAGCAGGGTAGTCAGACGAAGCCAGGATCAGGAACCAGCAGGGGTAGTCAGACGAAGCCAGGATCAGGAACCAGAAGCAGCAGCAGTCTTAGAAGCATGTGAACACAGGAGGACCAAGCAAGGAACTGAAGCCACAGACCTCCTATATATATGGGCTAGGCATCCAGCTCCTCCCAGTGGGAAGGAGAAGCCGCAGGGTGGGAGGCTACAAGAAACCCAGAAACCAAGATGGCCGCCAGCACATGTCAAACGAAGGAGAACAGCAAGAAGGTGAGACCATGACACCTGCACTCACTTGGTTCTGATAAACCTGGACAGTGACCACATATGTGTGGCCAACACCAGTAATGGGAAGCTGGACACCCCTGTTCCCTGGATTATGGGGGTCCCAGCTGCTGGGCACCCTCCAATCAGATATTTCTAGCATAAAATTGCTATTCCGTGCTGTTGTGTTCATATCATGTATGCGTATAAATGCAGTATTATGTCTTCTCGATTCAGTGATGCCTCCTGCTGGCAGTCACGGCCCTACCGGTCGCGGTCCTGGGTACAGATACACTGTTCTCAGCCATTTCAGGTTGCCAACTGGCACTCCTGGACGATGTTAGCTTGGTGGCAAATTTTACAGAAACTCTATCCTACCTCATCTATTTATTGTAGCTTGCTTGACTCTGTTCCTTACCCTGACCTTGGCTTGGGTTCTGGATTTAACTTCTCTCTTGGCCCTTGAATTTTTAATCTGGTGCTTGTTCTACTCCTGGTTTTGACCTTGGCCTTTCCTCTGACTATGTTTCAGTTAAATCCTTAGTTTTGTTGTATCCTTACCACTTTCTTAATGACATTCTTTGACTATGTTCCTGACTATGTTTACGTTCCGCTATCTCCCCTGTCGCCAACTGGTGAGTAGTCAGGGGACTGCAACCTGGGAATGCAACTGGGAAAGTTTATACCACCTTCTTGGAGGTTAAGGCTGAAGAACAGGAAGGCTTCTTAATCTTCAAATACAATTCTATCCAGCACTAAAACAATTGCGACTTAGAGAAATCACTTATCTGTTGAGAAATGTTAGAGCATGTATACTTTTTATGTTAATACACTCATGTTTGTTGAGTTGCATATTTAACAACATGTTTAAGAATTAAAAATTTGGACATTGAAGAACCACCCCTTGGGTAAACCAGGAACACCTACCCAAAATGTCCAGGATGTTTATTTTCACAGCCCAATTTGCTGGATTGTCTCAGCGGCAAGTGTGGGACTGTTGGCAATTATTGTGCTGATAATAGGGCTCCATTACAAACTATATTATAGTATAATTACTTGTTACTCCCCTGGACACATTTGCAGTTGGCCTTATCCTATTTCCCCATGAGTGACCTGTGCAAGGATCCAAATTCCACAGAACTTAACAAAAAAGAGAGCCTGCTTAAGAGTTATTCCATCTTTCTCACTAGTGTTGAGCAAATCGAAGTACCCAAAGTGGACTTTAATCCGAACTACAGGAAAAATTTGATTTACTACAAAGCCGAATTTCCACGTGTTTCGTGTTAATGAATCAATTTTTCCTGAAATGGTGGCTGAAAATAAAATAAATTATACTCGCCTCATCCACTTGCTCACGGTCCGCTCCGGTCTTGATTGAAGAAAACCCGCCAAAGGATCTGTGGCGAGCGTGATGACCTCACCATGTGATCACGCTGGACGTGCACGGTGACACCATCGTCGATGACGTTACTGCGTGCATCTAGTGTGATCCTGTTGTGACGTCATCACACTCGCTGCAGGTCCTTTGGTTTTTTTCCATCAAGACAGGAGCGGATGGTTTCTCCGCGAGCAAGTGGATGAGGTGAGTATAATATTTTGTAACCTCTGAACAGCTTAATATGAGTCACAGACGCCGCGATCAGCGTTGAATGTGGCATCACAGGGGTTAAATGATGGTGGTGGTGCAATTGCCATTCCCCGTCATTGCGTCCACTCCATACAATGGAAAGCGATTTGTGATGAAGTGATTTGTTACGAATCAAATTTCTTGTTGAAGTTTGGCAGAGCAGCCAAATCAATTTTTTTCAAAACTTCTCTCATCTCTATATCTTACCTAGAAGGTATCACAGGGGGAAATAAGCATTAGGCCCTCCTATCTGTGGGTGTCAGGATGGAGTAGGGTATCAGGTGAAATGGGGTCGGGAGTTGATGTTTGCTAAAGGCGCCCTTCTCCTCTACTGTTTAATGGGCTTGTATAGTCATTCGATGGTCATTCGAATAAAGTGGAAATAAGGATATCTGAGGCTGAGTTTACAGGCTTCAATGAATTGTGGTCTCTAGCCAGCATATTAAACCACAGAGCTATTGGAAGGAAACCAGAGTTATACATTTTCTACACTTAGCCTCTGCCAACCAATATCCTGCAATTCTTGTGTTCATTAAGCAGCCTTGAGGTTATTACTGCGAGAGAACAATTTTAAATATCAGAGATGCAGCGCAGAAAAGGTCTTAAGTATTAAAATTGCTATCTGACCAAACAAACATATTGAAAACAATAAACAATAATCACTGCTGTGTCAGGGTTTTTGCTTCATATGTCTTGGACATGTATTGTATTAAACGTGAAAATCAATAGTTAGCAAACCTAAGAAAAGACCATTTTTAACATGCTTTCAAGAGCATTGAGGGTTGTTCATCTCAAACAGTGTTTTAGGGTACTTTCACACTTGCGGCAGAGGAATCCGGCAGGCAGTTTCGTCGCCTGAACTGCCTGCCGGATCCGTCAAAACGTATGCCAACTGATGGCATTTGTAAGACTGATCAGAATCCTGATCCGTCTTACAAATGCACTGAAATGCCAGATCCGTCTTTCCAGTATCATCCAGAAAAACAGATCCGGCATTTATTTTTTTCACATTTTTTTCGGTCTACGCATGCACAGACCGGAAAGACGGATCCGGCATTGCGGTATTTTGAATGCCAGATCCAGCACTAATACATTCCTATGAAAAAAATGCCGGATCCGGCATTCCGGCAAGTGTTCCGTATTTTTGGCCGGAGATAAAACCATAGCATGCTGCAGTATTATCTCTGTCCTGAACAGTCAAAAAGACTGAACTGAAGACATCCTGATGCACTTGGAACGGATTGCTCTTTATTCAGAATGCATGGGGATAAAACTGGTCAGTTCTTTTCCGGTATAGAGCCCCTAGGATGGAACTCTATGCCGGAAAAGAAAAACGCTAGTGTGAAAGTACCCTTAGTTGGGGAATATTGTATGTAAGAAAACAGTTAATTTTCAGCAGGTGTATCTTACCATCTAAAGTGCTTACTATAACAGCTGTCTAGCTGTTTAGTCTGCACCTCCCTCTATAATAACAGTCTGGCTCTTTAGTCTGCACCTCTCTCTATAATAACAGTCTGGTTATGTAGTCTGGACCACCGCTTATCATAACAGTCTGACTGTGTAGTCTGGATCACCCCCTATAATAACAGTCTGCTCTTTAGTCTGCACCTCCCTCTATAATAACTGTCTGGCTGTGTAGTCAGGACCACCTCCTATAACAGCAGTCTGGCTGTGTGGTCTGGACAACCTCCTATAACAGCAGTCTGGCTGTGTGGTCTGGACCACCACCTATAACAGCAGTCTGGTTGTGTATTCTGGACTTCCCACTATAATAGCAGTCTGGGAGTGGAGTCTTCACCTCCTCATATAATAACAGTCTGGCTGTGTAGTTTGCACCCCCTCCTATAACAGCAATCTGGATGTGTAGTCTGGGCCACCCCCTATATCAGCAGTCTGGCTGTGTAGTCTGGACCTCCCCTATAACAGCAGTCTGGATGTGTAGTCTGGACCTCCCCTATAACAGCAGTCTGGATGTGTAGTCTGGACCTCCCCTATAACAGCAGTCTGCTTGTGTAGTCTGGGCCATCCCCTATAACAGCAGTCTGCTTGTGTAGTATGGGCCACCCCCTATAACAGCAGTCTGCTTGTGTAGTCTGGGCCACATCCTATAACAGCAGTCTGGTTGTGTAGTCTGGACCTCCCCCTATAATAGCAGTCTGGCTGTGTAGTATGGACCACCCTCTATAATACCAGTCTGGCTGTGTAGTCTGGACCTCCCTCCATAATAACAGTCTGGTTATGTAGTCTGGACCACCTCCTATAATAACAGTCTGACTGTGTAGTCTGGACCACCCCCTATGATAGCAGTCTGACTGTGTAGTCTGGACCACCTCCTATCATAGCAGTCTGGCTGTGTAGTCTGCACCTCCCCTATAACAGCAGTCTGGTTGTGTAGTCTGGACCTCCCCCTATAATAGCAGTCTGGGAGTGAAGTCTGCACCTCCTCCTTCAACAGCTGTCACCACCAGACATCTGAGAAGCTCTGACAGACGTTCTTCAGAACCTCCTCCTTGAGGTTCCTTTTGTTTTCCTTTCGTTTTCTCATCTCGTTAGCCTCTCTCAGCTGTCATGTAGTTGCACTGATTGCATCCCTTTAAATCCCTTCCCATACTGCATCACTTTGCGGTTTATACAACTTCCTGGAGTGTGTGCATGCTGGATGCTACTACTGAGTCTTCTACAGATAAGTTTTGTTCATTCATTTGTGTTTTCCTGTTTGCTGGATCCCAGGTGACCCTGACTCCCTCCGTATCAAGTGTAGGGAGCCGGTGGTCGTGTCCCCTCACTATTATAGGGTGTTCAGGTGTTATACAGTCGAGGAACGAGGATATGCGATTATCTACCATTGAGATTTTTGCATAGGCTGAGCAGTTAGGGAGAGAGCCAGGTCTGTTGCAGGGCTCTCCCTTTGGTTCCTTCGTTTTGGATCCAGTCAGTCGGATGTTCATCTTCTAGTTTTCTGTACACCTTCCGTGACAACAGCAGTCTGGTTGTGTAGTCTGAACCTCCCCTTTAACAGCAGATATTCATGAGCTCAGATTGGCAAGGACAACTTAGAGCTCATGGATATCATGGCTCATCGGTATGTGTTGGAGCTGTTCAATACAAGATTTTATCAAAACAGCTGGGTCAATTAAAGAAAGTCACCCAAAGTTTTGGTAAGGAGATCTGTCACTAGTTTATGCTGTTCTTAGGACACCAAAACACTGGTGACCGATTCCTTTTAAGATCTGTTTCATTTACAATCTTGATTCGGAAAGGAAATGGAATAGTGTGGGGGCATTCTACTAAACTCATTGGGCCAGATTTATCATTAGCTCAAGTCAAAACAATGGAGTAAAAAGTCACAAATTTTAGCGCAATCAAATTCTCAAAAAAAAAATCCGACTTTTATTGGCTCTGTGATTGTTTTCTTATGTAAATGAATCTCTAGACAGATTTACTATTGCGACAATTTAAAAAGTCACAAAAAATTGTGCAAAAAATTGCGCAATTTCACTCCAGTGAGGACCATACTTATCTTATGTGACTTTTTAATAGAACATGCAACTTTTTCGGAAAGACATGCGACTTTTGTAAAGCTGCTTACTGAAGGATAAACTGCTACCGTCAAACCACATTTATCACAGTATTAAATCATTAATAAATCTGAAATCTTTCACACTTGCGTTGTCCGGATCTGTTGTGTACTCCATTTGCCGGAAGTGCCCGCCGGATCCGTAACACCGCAAGTGAACTGAAAGCATTTGAAGACGGATCCGTCTTCAAAATGCGTTCAGTGTTACTATGGCAGCCAGGACGCTATTAAAGTCCTGGTTGCCATAGTAGGAGCGGGGAGCGGGGGAGCAGTATACTTACAGTCCGTGCGGCTCCCGGGGCGCTCCAGAATGACGTCAGAGCGCCCCATGCGCATGGATGACGTGATCCATGCAATCACATCATCCATGCGCGTGGGGCGCCCTGACGTCACTCTGAAGCGCCCCGGGAGCCGCACGGACAGTAAGTATACTACTCCCCCGCTCCCCACTACACTTTACCATGGCAAACAGGACTTTAGCGTCCTGGCAGCCATGGTAACCATTCAGAAAAAGCTAAACGTCGGATCTGGTAATGCGCCGAAACGACATTTAGCTTAAGGCCGGATCCGAATTAATGCCTTTCAATGGGCATTAATTCCGGATCCGGCCTTGCGGCAAGTGTTCAGGATTTTTGGCCGGAGCAAAAAGTACAGCATGCTGCGGTATTTTCTCAGGCCAAAAAACGTTCCGGTCCTGAACTGATCACATCCTGATGCATCCTGAACAGATTTCTCTCCATTCAGAATGCATGGGGATAATCCTGATCAGGATTCTTCCGGCATAGAGCCCCGACGACGGAACTCTATGCCGGAAAAGAACAACGCAAGTGTGAAAGAGCCCTTACCCAAAAGTGACTTTGGACATATGTAAAAGTGGAGTAAGATGAAAGTGTAATGATAAATCTGGCCCATTGTTTATGCCACTAAACCTAGAAGAGATGCATGACCTTTAAGCTAGTTTCCCTTTTCATCTTCTGCTTCAGAGCACTGGGTGTCTATACATTCACTGTAGCTGCCCAGCTAAGACCTGTCCTAGGTTGCTAGTATAGCTTATATGTGCATACAGCTAAACCTGCTCTCCACTGAGAGCTGAATTTTATGGGAACAAGAGGCCAAAATAGGTATTTAAAACAGTTATATAATGTTCCTACTGTTAATATTGTGTTTAGAACTGTATACTGAACTAGATATATGTGTGTTTACTTACAGTTCCACCAAATCAAACTACAATTGCAACCATACAATTGCAAGTATACAAACCAGATTCCATACAAATTGCATACAAACTGCGAACTGCTCATACCAGATCATAAGCAATTGCATACTGCAAACTGCAAACCAAGTTGAGCAAGCAGAACTATTAGTTAGACCTCAGATATACCTCTCAGAGAGATCATAAAGTGCTTAAATCACTTAAAGGGGTTATCCCATCTTAGACAATGGGGGCATATCGCAAGGATATGCCCCCATTGTCTGATAGGTGCGGGTCCCACCTCTGGGACCCGCACCTACAACGAGAACGGAGCCGGGGAGAGTTGTGGCTGGAGGACCCCGGGTTTCCCAGGGTCCGACCACCACCAGGCACAGCTCCCCGCCTCTCCCATTGAAGTGAATGGGAGCGCACCGCACATGTGCGGCCAACGCTCCTATTCATTTCTATGGGGGCGACGGAAATAGCCGAGCCAGCTCGGCTATTTTCGGCGGCTCCATAGAAATGAACGGAGGGCGGCTGCGCATGCGCAGTGCACCCTCCTCCACTTTCTCTGCTATGTTCTCCTTGTAGGTGCGGGTCCCAGCGGTGGGACCCGCACCTATCAGACAATGGGGGCATATCCTTGCGATATGCCCCCATTGTCTAAGATGGGATAACCCCTTTAAAGTGAGAGTACAGATACTCAAGAGAGAAATATATCCACCGTTTTATGTTGAATGACAAGATTGAACAGTTGAACCACCATCTTATGCATACCGCCATTTTGTGATATCTTTTCAACACGTGTTATGTACGTGGACTATCTGCTGCGGAGGTGGCAGTGTTATATGAAGAAAAGTTGAAGTTAATAAAGAAGTTATTTCAAGCATTTGGTGTGCTCTTTAAACCTACTGTTTCCATAGAACGGTGCTAGAGGAATTACAGAGTAATAGACAGTCTGGTTAGACTAAAAGTCAGAGATATCAAAATTCTTCTAATACCACAGCGCAAAAGGCACTACATAGTACTGTGCCTGCCATATTCACCATCAGGTTCATGGTTTACCCATTCTGTCTCTATAGCATGTATACCCTTACAAACGCTCTAGAAAAATACCGTATTTACCAAACATACTGTCTAGTCTCAATATTACACTGACTGATTTCCTTTTTTGCATGATACGTCCCTTTAACCTTCCAGAGACCAGCTCTTGGTGCTTGCAGTGATCACCATAAACACTTTGATGCCTCCTTCATTAAATCTCTTCATCTCATGATAGCGGTATTATTAATAATATGAGATATATTCGGGGAGACATCATTATCTTGATCTAAGGAGGTAACTTAAAGTCATCTATGCACGGAGGATGACAATCCATGTGGTAGGCAGAGTATTTGCCGCTCTATTCCTGTGGGATCGTTGTATGTGGCAGATGTATGACACGGGTCTTGTTTATCTCGTCTCGCTCATTCGGGCCACCT
The DNA here is from genome assembly GCF_014858855.1 of Bufo gargarizans. Lineage (NCBI taxonomy): Eukaryota > Metazoa > Chordata > Amphibia > Anura > Bufonidae > Bufo > Bufo gargarizans. The sequence continues at coordinate 23,008 of NW_025334709.1, forward strand.
CAGCAGCTATTCCTCTGTGACTGTCATGTGGGAGTGTAGGCTGTAACTGCATCAAATGTGTGACACAAAAGCCCATTGAATTGAAGACTAAACTCGCGCTTGTCACTGTGTCAAAAATAAAATGGAGTGTGGAGAAGCATGGAAGTGCGTCACTGGAGTTAACCCTGTGCTGCCTGAGATACATGGCTCTGCTTGGAAAGTGAAACAATCCTATAGAGCAGGGGCGGGGAACCTTTTTGCTGCCATTTGGATATTTGTAACATCGTTCACAGGCCATTCAAAATTCTCAACTTAAAAATGTGACTGCTATATTTGGTCAAACATATAACTAATTTAGGGGTAAGTTACAGAAATTGTGCTTCAATAAAAAAAAAATCTAGAGCGCTCTATTTTTGCAGCACAAAATGGCGCCTGCACAATATATATTACATATAGTACAGACGCCATTTTGACTGCACATAGCAGTCTAATTTTTACGTTCAGAATGTTATTTATTTAGTTCTTTATTTGGCATTAATGGCAGCCAAGCTGAATCCAGAGGGTCTAGAGAGGGGTTTTCACTCTGCCACTGTCCCTGCTGCCTTTGTCCCTTTCTCAGTCTCAGATCTGCCTCCCCACCTCCATCAGCCTCCTATCAGACCCCCCAGCCTACATCAGCCTCAGATCAGACCACCATCAGACCCCCCCTAGCCTCAGATCAGCCCCCATCAGACCTCCCAACCTTAGATCAGACCCCCAGCCTCAGATCAGACCCTCCCCAGCCTTATATCAGCCCCCCCCCCGGCCTCAGATCACACGCCCATAAGACCCTCCCTAGCCTCAGATCAGCCCCCATCAGACCCCCAGTATCAGTTTAGATCCCTCCCAGACTCAGATCAGACCCCCCCAGCCTAATATAAGACCCCCAGCCTCAGATCAGACCTCCCCTACTTTCCATTAGCCTCAGATCAGCCCCTATCAGACCCCCCAGCATCCAATCAGACCTCAGATCAGATAATAAATAAACTTACCTATTCAGCTCCGGACAGCGCTGCCACTTGGCAGATTCACTTAGGCTGGGTTCACACCTGAGCGTTTTACAGCGCGTTCCTACGCGCTGAAAAAAACGCTCAACAGGCAAGAACCAATGATTCCCTATGGGCATGGTTCTCACCTGAGCGTTTTACAGCGCGTACGAACGCGCTGTAAAACGCCCTACGCCCCAAGAAGTACAGGAGCTTCTTTGGGGCATAATGTCGCGCGTTCCCGCACATAGACTTCCGGGGACGCACGACAGTGGGTGTTTGCTTGTTTCCGGAGCGCGTATGTAAACACTCGATAAAATCGCGCATACAGAGCGCATACAGAGTACGCTCAGGTGTGAACCCAGCGTAACCCTCCCTGGTCTTCATCCTGCCGCGCTGTACTGTGCCCGGACTGCGCACAGCGTCAGGTCATAGTGCGCCCCTACGTGCACTACGTCCTGACACTGTACGTGAGCGGGGCCGGCAGAAGACCAGGGAAGGTGAGGACAGCTCCAATGCTGCTCTTAGTACTGGAGAGCTGAAGCAGCTCAACTGTAAACCGGTATAGCAGAGCTGACACAGAAGAGTAAAGCAGCCAAGCTGTAGTGCAGAGACAAGGCGGCATAATGGGGAAGCAGGCCTGTAAGGCCAGAGCTGATGTAGCAGGGTTGATGCAGTGTAATGGCGTGGCAAAGCTGCAGTGGCGGAGTAAATGTAGCAGACTTGGGGCAGCTGAATGGAGTAGCAGGCGATAATGGCAGAATGGATGTAGCAGACTTGGTGCAGCGAAATGGAGCAGCAGAACTGTATTGACAGTGGGGTAACATGGCAGGATATACTAATGAGAGCACACTGCAGACGTTCCACTGCCTTATAGCTTGGTAGAATGACGTCATCGCTGTGTTCTGTGTTGCCACGGCAATCCAACATGCAGGAAAAGAAGGTGGACAACTAGACTGAGAGGAGGAGGTGTATGGAGGTGCTTACAGTCCCATAGACTCGGAGGTTGTACACTGATGTACATAAGCACAATGTGAACAGATCCTGGCCATGTTTAGGCCTCTACCAGCAGCAGCATCCTCCCTGTCACCGTTCCAGCGCTGTTAAAGAGCTTTCCTAGGCACAAATAAAACGCTTTATTCACTGTCAGTTATATCACCTGAATTACCAGTGAGTAGTAAAACTGAAGTACTGCTCCTGCCATGGCGTCCTCCTCAAAACTGCCCGTGTAATGGAACAGGAATTGAAAACAAAGCAATTGATGGAGTTTGGCGGGAGCAGCGCTCGTCAGATTTATGGATTCATCACTATGAGATAAGAACGGCGGGGAGACATTGGGTCAGCTCTGCGTTATTCTTACAGGTCACGTACCGTAGACCTGTGAATTATTACTCTATTTCATTTCCGTTATTACAAACAGAATAAACATGGTATTACGAAAATATTCTTAGTCCACAGGGCCTCCATACGTACTAACATTGCACTTGGTAAATTCGCGACATGCAAGTCACGCCTCCGGGAACGCGCCAAACCCGGTGGCACCTCCCAGTTATGCTCAGCCCAGGACAGACCAAATTTGCTTATGAAAATAAGAGACTATTGGCTACTATGCGCCTCATGTATAAAAAATGGGAGAAAATTGGGGCAGTTGCCATAGCAACTGCATGCTAGAAAAGGTGATTTTTGGCCTAGCTAGAGTGAATGAAGCCTCCTCATGTTGCTGGTTTCATTGCACTGTGCCATGCTTGTAACAGGACAGTTTGGTAGCATGGCCTCATTCAGGTAAATGGGGCCAGCTGAAGTTCCCTGCACAGCTCGTGGTCAGGAGCACCACTGTGGTGTATGCAGTGGCGTGCCCAGGGTGTTTGGCACCCGGGGCGGGTCATTTCTCTGGCACCCCCCGTGCCAAGAATTGACCACATACCTCTTACATCCAGGGACATCTGTAGTGTACGGGAGAGTAATACCCCGTCACTACAGAAGGGTCACTTGGGTACTGTCGTTCCCCCTGTATTTATGGGGAGGTTGGTATAAAACATCTTGCTAATGTAATGCTATGTACTTCCTGTTACTGTGAAATGTGCATGTGCAGGCCGGCTAGGGTGTTATTCCAGCTCTGAGTCACTAGAGGGAGCTAGGGAACCCTAGTTTATATAAGGCCCAGTCAGGGAGTAGTAGGCAGGCAGACAATGGGAGAAGGAGTCAGAGATGATCCTGTGTCTGAGTCAAGGCCAGGCCATGGGCCTGTGAGAGTAGAGCAGGCCTGAAGCCTGCCGACTAGGAGAGGGTAGTATAGGCCCTGTAACCGGGTTCCGGATCCAAGGAAAAGGTTCCCCTCCTGAGTCATCAGCCGTTTTAGCCGAAACGTAATAATCAACCAGCCGGGACACAGAATGCAACAGAGGCCAATCTGATAAAGCAAGAGGTACTCAAGATAACAGAGGAGGTACTTGATAAAGACAGATTCAAGGATACGCCAGAGATAGGGCATTAGACCTTGGAGAATAAGTCACATGCTTCAGGACCAGTCAAGAATAGAGTGCAAGCCGCCTGTACTGCAACTCCTGTGATTAACACTCTGTAAAGAACCTTGCTATAACCGGCCAGTCTGTAATTACGATGAACCAACTGTCTTCATATGAAACCAACTGTCTTCAATGGAACTGCGCTTCCGATTGTGTCCGTGCATGATTATCACTGACATTCAGTAAAGTTCCAGTTTTGGTTGGCTATCCCGTGGTTGTTCCGTTATTCCACATTACTTTACACGGCGTGTCACCGTTTAATTGACACTGGCGTCACGAACATTAAATACCTGCCTGTTCCAGTATCTGCCCAGATTGAAGACGACAGTGGATCCCAGGTTAGTGGGTTACTCTGCACTACAAAGCCCAGCATACTTAAAGCTACACTACTGACCCCCTGGGACACTGCACATCTCCTGTCATGTAGACCTTCTCTTTCCTCTTCTCCTCTGTTAGACCGCCATGAGAAATTCTTTCAGCCGCATCTCGTCTCTACAGAGTTTGTAAGGGCACTTTCACTCTTGCATTTTTCTTTTCCGACATAGAGTTCCGTCACAGGGGCTCTATACCGGAAATGTACAGTTTTATCCTAATGCATTCTGAATGGAGAGTAATCCGTTCAGGGTGCATCAGGATGTCTTCAGTTCAGTCGTTTTGACTGATCAGGCAAAAGAGAAAACCGCAGCATGCTACGGTTTTCTCTCCGGTGAAAAAAACTGAAGACATGCCTGAACGCCGGATCCGGCATTTTTTCTTATAGGGATGTATTAGCGCCGGATCCGGCGTTCAGAATACCGGAATGCCGGATCCGTCATTCCGTTGTGCGCATGCGCAGACTGAAAAAAAGGAGAAAAAAATAAATGCCGGATCCGTTTTGCCGGATGACACCGGAACGACGGATCCGGCATTTCAATGCATTTTTTCGACTGATCAGGCATTTTTAAGACTGATCAGGATCCTGATCAGTCTTACTAATGCCATCAGTTAGCATACATTTTGCCTGATCCGGCAGGCAGTTCCGGTGACGGAACTGCTTGCCGGATCTCTCTGCCGCAAGTGTGAAAGTAGCCTTACACAGACACGTTAGATTTCTCAGTTTTTCCAATTTACCTGTGCCCGTTGTGCTCCCCAATGCCCCAGGTACTATACTGCTGAAAAAATAGTGACCCTAATAGACATAACTGGAGTCATTTATCAAACTGATGTAAAGTAGAACTGGATTTCCAAAAGAGCTGTCAAAAATGAAAGGTGGAATCTGATTGGCTGCTATAGGCAACTAATACAAAAAAAAAAGAGCAAGGATTTTTACAAGGTAAAAAATCTCATTTTATTCAATATAAATCACATGATCATTACAGGTATTGCTCAAATGGGACAGGACATGGAGACTGAGCCACAAAGGGCTATACAATGTGGAGAATCACAATGGGGGATAATGTGACCATACCCAGCAGAGAACAACAATTTACCAGAGGCCCTGAGCAAAAGTGTAGTTGCGGGTACCAGAGTACCTCCTGATGAAGCCTACGTGGCTAAACACGTGTCGAGGTTGAAGCAGTGGGGGAGTTGTGTTACCATTCTACAGCAGCAACATGGGTAGGTAACTTGGCAGCTGGATCAGGGTGGGACGAGAGGTTTGCAGTTCATTGTTATATGCCATCTTTATTAGTAGTACTGCACCGTCCATTGACACCTCACGGCATCCTTGGACAGAGGTTGTGAGCAATAGTCAGTAGTTGTTTTATACTAGGGCAGTGATGTCGAACCTTTTAGAGGCCGAGTGCCCAAACTGCAACCCAAAACCCACTTATTTGTCGTAAAGTGCGCCAACACGGCAATTTAACCTGAATACTATAGTTCAATATAGTATATATTCCATGTACTTTATCATTTAGCTATTAAAGCCTGCCTACATTCAGTGCCCTGTCTGTGCTGTACATAGTGCGCCCTGCGCTGATGAATGGCAGGAAAAGTCTAAGGTACAGGTCCTTCTCAAAATATTAGCATATTGTGATAAAGTTCATTATTTTCTGTAATGTACTGATACACATTAGACTTTCATATATTTTAGATTCATTGCACACCAACTGAAGCAGTTCAAGCTTTTTATTGTTTTAATATTGATGATTTTGGCATACAGCTCATGAAAACCCCAAATTCCTATCTCAAAAAATTAGCATATTTCATCCGACCAATAAAAGAAAAGTGTTTTTAATACAAAAAAAGTCAACCTTCAAATAATTATGTTCAGTTATGCACTCAATACTTGGTCGGGAATCCTTTTGCAGAAATGACTGCTTCAATGCGGCGTGGCATGGAGGCAATCAGCCTGTGGCACTGCTGAGGTGTTATGGAGGCCCAGGATGCTTCGATAGCGGCCTTAAGCTCATCCAGAGTGTTGGGTCTTGCGTCTCTCAACTTTCTCTTCCCAATATCCCACAGATTCTCTATGGGGTTCAGGTCAGGAGAGTTGGCAGGCCAATTGAGCACAGTAATACCATGGTCAGTAAACCATTTACCAGTGGTTTTGGCACTGTGAGCAGGTGCCAGGTCGTGCTGAAAAATGAAATCTTCATCTCCATAAAGCTTTTCAGCAGATGGAAGCATGAAGTGCTCCAAAATCTCCTGATAGCTAGCTGCATTGACCCTGCCCTTGATAAAACACAGTGGACCAACACCAGCAGCTGACATGGCACCCCAGACCATCACTGACTGTGGGTACTTGACACTGGACTTCAGGCATTTTGGCATTTCCCTCTCCCCAGTCTTCCTCCAGATTCTGGCACCTTGATTTCCGAATGACATGCAACAGTCCAGTGCTGCTTCTCTGTAGCCCAGGTCAGGCGCTTCTGCCGCTGTTTCTGGTTCAAAAGTGGCTTGACCTGGGGAATGCGGCACCTGTAGCCTATTTCCTGCACACGCCTGTACACGGTGGCTCTGGATGTTTCTACTCCAGACTCAGTCCACTGCTTCCGCAGGTCCCCCAAGTTCTGGAATCGGTCCTTCTCCACAATCTTCCTCAGGGTCCGGTCACCTCTTCTCGTTGTGCAGCGTTTTCTGCCACACTTTTTCCTTTCCACAGACTTCCCACTGAGGTGCCTTGATACAGCACTCTGGGAACAGCCTATTCATTCAGAAATTTCTTTCTGTGTCCTACCCTCTTGCTTGAGGGTTTCAATGATGGCCTTCTGGACAGCAGTCAGGTCGGCAGTCTTACCCATGATTGCGGTTTTGAGTAATGAACCAGGCTGGGAGTTTTTAAAAGCCTCAGGAATCTTTTGCAGGTGTTTAGAGTTAATTAGTTGATTCAGATGATTAGGTTAATAGCTCATTTAGAGAACCTTTTCATGATATGCTAATTTTTTGAGATAGGAATTTTGGGTTTTCATGAGCTGTATGACAAAATCATCAATATTAAAACAATAAAAGGCTTGAACTACTTCAGTTGGTGTGTAATGAATCTAAAATATATGAAAGTCTAATGTTTATCAGTACATTACAGAAAATACTGAACTTTATCACATTATGCTAATTTTTTGAGAAGGACCTGTATATTGGTACATTATAGACTTTTTTCACAGTACGGGTGCCCACAGAGAGGGCTCTGAGTGCCGCCTCTGGCACCCGTGCCATAGGTTCGCCATCACTGTACTAGGGGATTAGCAATTGTACCCGCAACTACACTTTTGCTCACGGCCTCTGGTAAATTGTTGTTCTCTGCTGGGTATGGTCACATTATCCCTCATTGTGATTCTCCACATTGTATAGCCCTTTGTGGCTCAGCCTCCATGTCCTGTCCCATTTGAGCATTACCTGTAATGATCATGTGATTTATATTGAATAAAATGAGATTTTTTACCTTGTAAAAATCCTTGCTCTTTTTTTTTTTGTACAAGTTGCAGTAGGTTGGGGAGTGAGGTACTGTTTTTGGGTTATTGTAGGCTCTAATTGCTATAGGCAACTAAGCCAGTTCTACTTTACACCAGTTTGATAAATTACCCCAAATGTTCCTATAGTGTCTACAGCAATTATAATGTCCCCTAGAGTGTCCCCAGTAATAATAATAACACCCTATATTGTGCTCCAGGCAATAATCCCTGTATAGTGTCCCCAGAAATAATATACTGGCCTTTACAGTGCCTCTCCAATAGAAAGGCCCCCATGCTGCCCCCCACACAGCAATGTCCCCCACACTGCCCCCATACAGTAGTGTCCCCCACACAGAAATTTCCCCCACACAGTAGTTCCCCCACACAGTAGTGTCCCCCACGCTGACCCCCACACAGTAGTGTCCCCCACACAGTAGTGTCCCCCACGCTGCCCCCCACACAGTAGTGCCCCCCACACAGTAGTGTCCCCCACGCTGCCCCTTACACAGTAGTGTCCCCCACGCTGCCCCCCACACAGTAATTTCCCCCACGCTGCCCCCCACACAGTAATTTCCCCCACGCTGCCTCCCACACAATAGTCCCCCCACACAGTAGTGTCCCCCACACAGTAGTGTCCCCCACGCTGCCCCCCACACAGTAGTGTCCCCCACGCTGCCCCCCACACAGTAGTGTCCCCCACGCTGCCCCCCACACAGTAGTGTCCCCCACGCTGCCCCCCACACAGTAGTGTCCCCCACATAGTAGTGTCCCCCACATTGCCCCCCACACAGTAGTGTCCCCCACATTGCCCCCAATGCTGCCCCCACACAGTAATTTCCCCCACACTGCCCCCACACAGTAGTGTCCCCCACGCTACCCCCCACACAGTAGTGTCCCCCACACTACCCCCCACACAGTAGTGTCCCCCATTCTGCCCCCCACACAGTAATTTCCCCCACACAGTAGTGTCCCCCACGTTGCCCCCCACACAGTAATGTCCCCCACGCTGCCCCCCAAACAGTAGTGTCCCCCACACAGTAATTTCCCCCACGCTGCCCCCACACAGTAGTGTCCCCCACGCTGCCCCCTCACAGGGAGTATGATTGCCCTATTAATCTAATCCCAGGCGCCAAGCTGCCTAAATCTCGTTTATACAATCTTTCCCAACCTGAGAGGATCGCTATGCGTGCTTATATCTCTGAGAGCCTGAGAAAGGGACACATACGACCCTCGAAGTCACCTGTTGCCGCTGTTTTTTTCTTTGTTAAGAAAAAAGATGGTTCTTTAAGACCATGTCTGGATTTCAGGGAGCTGAACAGTATCACTATTCGTGACCCTTATCCGCTTCCTCTGAACCCGGACATGTTTAACCAGATTGTTGGGGCTAAAGTTTTTTCCAAGTTGGATTTAAGAGGGGCATACAACCTGGTCAGGGTCACAGAAGGAGACGAATGGAAGACGGCCTTCAATACCCCTGAGGGCCATTTTGAGAATTTGGTCATGCCTTTTGGTTTGATGAATGCTCCAGCCGTCTTTCAGCATTTTGTGAACAGCAATTTTTATCATTTAATGGGGAAATTTGTACTAGTGTATCTAGATGACATTTAGATTTTTTCTCCTGATTTCAAAACTCATAAGGACCACCTACGTCAGGTCTTGCTCATCCTGTGGGAGAATAAATTGTACGCTAAACTGGAAAAATGTGTGTTTGCGGTTCCAGAAATTCAATTTCTGGGGTTTCTTCTCTCCGCTTCTGGTTTTTGCATAGACCCCGAGAAGGTCCGCGCTGTGCTTGAGTGGGAGCTTCCTGAGAATTAGAAGGCGCTGATGCGTTTTTGGGGTTTTGCCAATTATTACAGGAAGTTTATTTTGAATTATTCCTCTGTTGGTAAACCACTCACTGATATGACTAGAAAGGGGGTAGATTTTTCCTCCTGGTCGGTAGAGGCGCGTAAGGCCTTTTCTAGTATCAAGGAGAGTTTTGCTTCCGCTCCCATCTTGGTACAACCTGATATCTCTCTACCCTTCATAGTTGAGGTGGACGCTTCTGAGGTGGGTGTGGGTGCGGTCTTGTCTCAGGGTCCCTCTCCTGCCAAATGGCGACTGTGTGCCTTTTCCTCAAAGAAACTCTCCTCCACAGAGAGAAATTGCGATGTGGGAGATAGGGAGTTGTTGGCCATCAAGTTAGCTTTTGAGGAATGGCGCAATTGGCTAGAGGGAGCCAGACACCCTATTACCGTGTTTACCGACCATTAGAATCTGGCCTACTTGGAGTCATCCAAGCGTCTGAACCCGAGACAGGCCAGATGGTCTTTGTTCTTTTCAAGGTTTAATTTTGTTGTCACGTTCCGCCCTGGGATTAAGAATGTGAAGGCGGATGCCCTGTCACGTTGTTTTCCGGGAGGGGGAAACTTTGAAGACCCGGGTCCCATTTTGGCTGAAGGGGAGGTTGTGTCTGCTCTTTATCCTGAATTGGAGGCAGAGGTTCAGGCAGCCCATGCAGAGGCTCCTGATCTTTGTCCTCCGGGGAGGTTGTGTCACAACCAGACAGCTGAGAAGCTCTGACAGAGGCCTTTCAGAACCTTCCCCTTGAGTTTCTTTGTTGTGGTATTCAGTTCCTCATCTCGTTAGCCTCTCTCAGCTGTCATGTGTTGGACTAATTGCTTCCCTTTAAATTCCTCCCCAGAATGCTTTTCTGGGCGGCTTATACTTCTTCCTGGAGTGTGTGTGCATGCTGATCTTGTTCTCCTGTCTGCTACAAAGTTAAGGTTTGAACATTTATCTGTTATTTTCTGTTTGCTGGATCCCAGGTGACCCTGACTCCCTCCGTATCTTGTGTAGGGAGCCGGTGGTCGTGTCCCCTCACTATTGTAGGGTGCTCAGGGGTTATATAGTCAAGGTACGTGGATATGCAAACTTCCACCATTCGGATCTTTGCATAGGCTGAGCAGCCAGGGAAAGTGCCAGGTCTTCTGCAGGGGTCTCCCTTTGGTTCCTTAGCTCTTGGATCCAGCGAGTCATTTATGCATGTTGCTTTGCCTTGTTTCCTGTACACCATACGTGACATTATAAGCCGCCCGAACCGTCTCAAGCATGGATCCGGTTTCACTTTTGGCTGAACGCTTCCAGGGTCTTTCATTGGAGGTAGCTGATCTCCGTAAGACTTTTTCTCAGCTTCAAGTGACCGGTTCAGCTTGCGTTCATGGAGTTTGTTCTGAGCCTAAGATCTCGCTCCCGGATACGTTTTCCGGGGGTAGTGAGAATTTTGTGCTTTTTAGAGAGGCTTGCAAACTCCATTTTCGCCTTCTTCCCCATTCCTCTGGTGATGAGGAACGGAGGGTGGGGATCATTATATCGCTGCTCAGGGGTAACGCTCAGTCCTGGGCCTTTTCGCTGCCGGAGGGGGCACGGCCCCTCCGTTCAGTGGATGAATTCTTTTTAGCCCTGGGTCAGATATATGATGATCCGGATCGTATTGCTCTGGCGGAGTCTAGACTACGTCTATTATGCCAGGGTAAACAATCTGCAGAAATATACTGCTCAGAATTTCGGAGATGGGCAGCTGATACTGGTTGGAATGATGCTGCACTCCGAAGTCAATTTTGCCATGGTCTTTCAGAGGGATTGAAAGATGCATTTGCCTTTCATGAAAGGCCTATTTCTTTGGACTCTGCTATGTCTCAGGCCGTTCGTATTGACAGGCGTCTTAGAGAGAGAGGAGAGATCTCTCCTTCCTGTCATACTCGGTCCCAGGACTGTGCAGCGGTCCCATTCTGTGCGCAGGGGTCTCAGTCGCTGTCAGCCCCTTCTGAGCAGGAGCCCATGCAGCTGGGGTTGATTGCTTCTGACAATAGAAGATTCAGCCCGCATGGGAGGGTTTGTTTTTGTTGTGGAGGTATTAATCATTTGGCAAATATTTGTCCTTCTAGGAGATTCAGGCAGTTCTCTGGGAATAATAAAGAAACAAAGAGGAAAAAATCTTTGAAAAATGTTCCGTCTGTTACTATTGGCAGGGTTGAGGCGGAAATTGAAGGTTTTCCGTTTGCTTGTAGTTCCAGTTTTGTCCTGCCTGCTAGGGTGGCGCTAGAGAGCAAGAGCATTTTTTGTGAGATTTTTGTGGATAGTGGAGCAACGGTCAATCTCATTGATAGTCAATTCGCAATAGCTCATGGTTTCCAGGTGTGCACTTTGGGAAAGGATATTCCGGTTTTTGCGATTGATTCCGCTCCACTTTCTCAGAAATCATTAAAGGGCATAGTTCACAATATCCGTTTAATTGTGAGTGATGCTCATGTTGAGGATGTGTCATGTTTCGTCCTTAGCGGTTTGCCTACCCCTCTAGTGTTGGGGCTACCCTGGCTCACTAAACATAACCCCACCATTGATTGGCAAGCGAGGCAAATAAATGGTTGGAGTGACTTTTGCAGAGAGAATTGCCTCATGACATCTGTTTCTGAGGTTGCTACTAAGACTGTACCATCTTTTCTCTCTGAATTTTCGGATGTCTTCTCTGAGAGTGGAGTTCAGGATTTGCCCCCGCACAGGGAGTACGATTGCCCTATTAATCTCATCCCAGACGCCAAGCTGCCTAAATCTCGTTTATACAATCTTTCCCAACCTGAGAGGATCGCTATGCGTGCTTATATCTCTGAGAGTCTGAGGAAAGGACACATACGACCCTCGAAGTCACCTGTTGCCGCTGGGTTTTTCTTTGTTAAGAAAAAAGATGGTTCTTTAAGACCTTGTCTGGATTTCAGGGAGCTGAACAGTATCACAATTCGTGACCCTTATCCGCTTCCTCTGATCCCGGACCTGTTTAACCACGTTGTTGGGGCTAAAGTCTTTTCCAAATTAGATCTAAGAGGGGCATACAACCTGGTCAGGGTCAGAGAAGGAGACGAATGGAAGACGGCCTTCAATACCCCTGAGGGCCATTTTGAGAATTTGGTTATGCCTTTTGGTTTGATGAATGCCCCAGCCGTTTTTCAGCATTTCGTGAACAGCATTTTTTATCATTTGATGGGAAAATTTGTATTGGTGTATTTGGATGTATTGATTTTTTCTCCCGATTTTAAAACTCATAAGGAACATTTACGTCAGGTCTTGCTCATCCTGCGGGAGAATAAATTATATGCGAAACTGGAAAAATGTGTGTTTGCGGTTCCAGAAATTCAATTTCTGGGGTTTCTTCTCTCCGCTTCTGGTTTTCGCATGGACCCCGAGAAGGTCCGCGCTGTGCTTGAGTGGGAGCTTCCTGAGAATCAGAAGGCGCTGATGCGTTTTTTGGGCTTTGCCAATTATTACAGGAAGTTCATTTTGAATTATTCTTCTATTGTTAAACCACTCACTGATATGACCAGAAAGGGGGTAGATTTTTCTTCTTGGTCAGTAGAGGCGCGTAAGGCTTTTTCTGATATCAAGGAGAGTTTTGCTTCCGCTCCCATCTTGGTGCAACCTGATGTTTCTTTACCCTTCATAGTTGAGGTTGATGCTTCTGAGGTGGGTGTGGGGGCGGTCTTGTCTCAGGGTTCCTCTCCTGCCAATTGGCGACCGTGTGCCTTTTTCTCAAGAAAACTCTCCTCCGCAGAGAGAAATTACGATGTGGGAGATAGGGAATTGTTGGCCATCAAGTTGGCTTTTGAGGAATGGCGCCATTGGCTAGAGGGAGCCAGACACCCTATTACCGTATTTACTGACCATAAAAATCTGGCCTACTTGGAGTCAGCCAAGCGTCTGAACCCGAGACAGGCCAGATGGTCTTTGTTCTTTTCTAGGTTTAATTTTGTTGTCACGTTCCGCCCTGGGATTAAGAATGTGAAGGCGGATGCCCTGTCACGTTGTTTTCCGGGAGGGGGAAACTTTGAAGACCCGGGTCCCATTTTGGCTGAAGGGGAGGTTGTGTCTGCTCTTTATCCTGAAATGGAGGCAGAGGTTCAGGCAGCCCAGGCAGAGGCTCCTGATCTTTGTCCTCCGGGGAGGTTGTTTGTGCCTCTCGCTTTACGACACAAGGTTTTTAAGGAGCACCACGATACTGTCCTTGCTGGGCACCCGGGGGGTAGTGCCACAGTGGATCTCATTGCTCTGAGATTCTGGTGGCCGGCTCTTCGTAAGTCGGTTGAGGGTTTTGTGGCAGCCTGCGAGACCTGCGCTCGTGCCAAAGTCCCTCATTCACGGCCATCGGGTCCTCTCCTTCCGTTACCCATTCCTTCCCGTCCTTGGACACATCTGTCAATGGATTTAATTACGGACCTGCCTCATTCCTCGGGGAAGACTATGATTCTGGTGGTGGTGGACCGTTTTAGCAAAATGGCGCATTTTGTTCCTTTTCCTGGATTGCCCAATGCTAAAACGCTAGCGCAGGCATTTATTGATCACATTGTCAAACTGCACGGTATCCCTTCAGACATAGTCTCTGATAGGGGCACGCAGTTTGTTTCCAGTGTGGTAATGTGAACAGTGCTGGAAGGTGTGTTGTCCCACTTCAGGTATCTCAGATATGTGAGACAGATAAAATCCAGAGAGTGGCAGTAGTCTCAGCAAAGCATAGTTTGCCGAGACATTTTTGTATACATTTTCTGGGCTGGATTTTACTTGGACTGGTGGCTAGGCTTGGTAAAGGGAGTTCCCAGTCCACACCCTTCCAGTATGGGTTTTTCTTTCTACCTGAGGTGATCGCAGGTGAGGCCTGCTGTAATCAGGCTTGCATAAAGCGCCTCAGAGTAGGTCAGTCTGAGGAGGGAGAGCGAAACTGTTTTGTGAAGCAGATGCTCTGTGTGTGGTCTCAGTCAGGAGGACTGAGGGGCCACAAGGCTTTGAATAGCCTGAGGTTTGGAGGACCTAGCGACACCTAGAGAACGAGGGTTGCACGCCCAGCATCTGGAGAACTACTGGGCCACACTCCCCCAAAAGGTACTGGAGTTGCCACAGCCTTGAGGCTGCAGTATTGATGTTGGCTGAGGAAAGCCGCATATGTTGTCCATGTGTGAACTGAGCTCTATGAGTGAGGTAGGGACGTATTGTGTTTAGGTAGCGCCTAGACGGGCAGGAGTTTATTTGTGTTTTAAGTGTTGGCGGTGCGGGAACCTCACCCCACCCAGTGATGTATAACTGGACTATCCTTTATAAGAAGACTGTCAAAATAAATGCACAGTTTGGACATGAAAATCCGTTGTCTGGTGAGATATCTGTGAGTGTGACCCCCTGAAAAGAGACGATCCCTTACATATGGTGTCGTATGCGGGCAAGTTGTCCATGAGAGAAGTGCAACGGTCGGTTGCTAGGGGCAACAACAAGAGAAAGAGCAGGTGCTGCTGAATCCTGCTGTGCTGGAGTTTAAAGGGCTGGAAGCCTGTTTATTCGGTGGAGCAAGGGCTGCTCATGCTGTAGTGTCCCACCAGGTAAAGGTGGGCACTGCACAGGTTAATGTGTTGCATTGCATTAAATGTCATGTGCATGTTTTTCCCTGTATTATCTGGGTGTCAGGCCTGTCAAGGTGTAGTTTAGCCTCCCAGACGTTAGAGGGAGCTGGAGAGCCCTAGTTACATATAGGAAGGCCCAGACAGGGAAGTGTTAGTGTATTCCAGGGGACTAGAGGAGTCACCTCGTCCACCTGAAGCTCCTGAGGCTAGGATCAGCTCAGTAGAGACACCCCAGTTGAAGGATCCAACCTCCTGGGAGAAGCTTACAGTTACCCACCTGAAAGGAGGAGGCGCCCCAGGGTAAGCGAAGTGCCCCTGATAGGCAGAGGAACTTAGGAACCATTGCAAGCAATATAATACCTGAGGAAGGAAGTAACCAAGGATATAAGCCACCCTTTTAGGCATCCGGGCCTTGGGAATTATCAAGCCAGAGTAGGAGTTCTATAAAGGACAGTGTACAGTGATTCTAGGAAAAGTACAACCTGCTGCTGAGTGCTTGTGGAATTTACCCTCAGTGTAACTTGCATGACTATTGCCTGCCATACTTGTGAATGAGCCCCTTTTGTGGAACTGTAATACAGAGACTATACTACACCTGCTGTACAAAGTTGGATTGTCCAGTAAAGTTTACGTTTGGTTCACTGCATACTTGTGTACCTTCATCATTCCAACCACCAACCGGCGTGCCACCGTCCAAAGGCACTGGCGTCACGAATACCACAGGGACCTTGCCCCAGGCACACAAAATACTTGTAACATCCAGGGCACCTCAACTACCATCAGGCCTGGTCCCTATCTACAGAGCGTGCCCCAGAGGAACTGTGTCTACCTCTCCTTCACTGCCACGCGCCTGCCCAGGGTTCTTCAAATATAGTGAGTACCCTCGATTGCCCATAACTGTGACCTCACTTCGTCATACCCTGCAGGTCTGGCGTGTTGCATAAATTGGCGTCACGAACAGGATCCGAATATTCCTGCGCCATAGCGGATATAAAAACTGTGTGCTGAAAATTATCTTAAAGTGACAAGCCCTAATTATTTTATTGCAAATTGCTGGGCCAAAGTGAACTGTAATAATTGCGGTGTGAAGATTGCATTGTATGGACTATTTTCTGCCGATTTGAGTCACCGCTTGCTGTCAGTGAATAGACAGCCATATTGCTCATTTAACCTGATCGGATTACAAGTGCGCCCCGTGGAGCTGTTTGGCGCGAAAAAGAGGACTTTGGCGCGAAAAGAATCAGGCGGAGCCATCGCCCAGCCAACCAGGAAGAAGAACCCCGCCCACCGGAGTCCCGGAGCTACGAGAGGCCGCGCCTACCTGCTGACGCGGTACACAAGACGTCCGACACCCGTAGCTGCGCATCTCGCGAGACCTGGAGCGAGCACCACCGGAGTGAGTACTGACTTTAAAAACTTTTACCGGCTTCTCCGCTTACCTGTCCGGAAGCTCCCCGACCCCTGCCAAGCCGGAGGGATCCCCGCTAGTCGTGAAAGACTTGTCTAAAAAAAAAAAAAGTTTAAGTTACTGCCATAGCCGCTCCGGTCCGCTCCGCTACATTTAAAGGGCCATACCCACCTAGCAACGCCATGTCCGCGGTTGAGGAAATCGCACAGGTAGCCCCAGTCGCGCCTGCTGAAGTACCCGCAGCCGACTCTGGGGCCCCTGCCGCCGCGGCACCGCCAAGCCTGATGCCGCTAACCATGCCGTACTATTTCGGGGCCCCCTGGTTCCCACGTTATTCAGGGGAAGCCCACAAGTTAAGACTTTAAGGAACAAATACTGGCTCTGTTCCGGCTTTATCCCATCAATGCTGAGCAGCAAATGGAGATCCTCTTAGCTCAATTAGAAGGGGCCGCCCGCAGGGAAGTAATGTCATGGCCCCGTTCTGAGAAAAATAGCCTGGAACAGATCTTTGAACGTTTGGGCACCACGTTTGAAGCCAGAACGGTGTCAGAAGTTAAAATGCGTTTCTTCAGCAGAAAACAGCAGCCTGGAGAGTCGCTCCGTGATTTTGCCCTGTCCTTACAGGAGACGCTGAGAGCTGTAGTCCAAGTGGATCCTAAAGAAGCTGAGGACCAGGACCGGACTCTTAGAGAGCAATTCATTGCAGGCATAAGTACTGAACATTTAAAGGGCCAGCTGCGGATGTTGTCAGCTCAACATCCTCACTGTACATTCTTGGATTTTAAGGAGTTGGCCATCAGCATACTGGGCCAGAACCCTGCTCCAGGGCCAGCAACCTTCCCTGAACCCCAGGCTTGTCAGCCAAAGACTATTAATGTGGGGTCCGCAGGAGCCAGTCAAGCCACCCAAGCTCCAGTCACGGATGTAGTGGCAGCCTTAATGGAGCAAGTGAACTATCTTACTCTGAGTCTAGAGAAGGTGTGTAAGAAGATAGAGGAGTGGGAGAGACCATTGTTACTAGAAGATAAGGATCCTCTTCCTCCCAGGCTCCCACCTGCATATGGAGATGTGTATCCAAAAGAGCCTGATGGGCGACTGAAGTACCGGCCCAGAAGTAGAAAACAGCCTGTCTGCCAGCATTGCAAGAAATATGGACATACCGAATTCATGTGCTGGCAGTTAAACGACTAACCCCTGAGGCAGAGGACCGCCCCTCGGGAGGTAGAACAGAAGGTCCAAAGGATCCAAACTGGATGCCTAAGTATGTCGGGTCCCGTCCGAAAATTAATATATGTATCAACGGGATACCCTTTGAAGCCCTGTTGGACACCGGGTCCCAGGTCACCACCATTCAACGGCCGGCCTTTAAGTTCTGGGATCCAAGTCTCCTCACCCAGCCACCAGAGTCCTGGCTAGATATTATCGCTAGCAACGGTAAGCCAGTGAAAGTGCATGGGTATTGGGAACCTACTCTTCAGGTGGGAGAAGCCACCCTGCCACAGCAAGGCGTGATTGTGGTACAAGCCGGAGGTAAAGGAGGACACCCCGTGATCTTAGGGACTAATGTTCTTAAAAATTGTTACTCCGAAGTGCTTGAAGCATTGAACCAAACCATATCATCCGCCTCACCTGCTTCCAGAAGAGTTATTCAGAAAACTATTAGCGTGCTGTGCGCTCAACAAAGGTTCGCCAACAAGAAAGGGGAAATTTGCACTGTCCGGATCCGGGATAACCGGCCGGTGGTTTTGCCTCCAAATTCCCAGATCATCCTGTGGTGCCGTGCTGTATTAGGGATTCAGGGCCAGGACTATCAAGCCCTAGTGGAACCTATTCCTATTAAGGATCATCCTTTCGTACGGACAGCCAAGAGCATGGTGACCGTGTCCCAAGGTAAAGTGCCTGTTCGTTTAATCAACTTTGGTGATCATCCCGTTACCCTCTTTAAACATTGCCCCGTTGCTCAGCTTTTACAGGTGTCTTTCCAGGATGTGATCCGTCTGCCTGCAGCGGAGGCGTTCCAGACCGCGCAGAACAGCAGCACCCCTACGGCATCCTGGTGGGAAGAACTACATGTGGGGAACGAATCCACCCCAAAGGAGCAAATAGAGGGGGTCCTGAATCTGGTGAAGGAGCACCACCAGGCTTTCAGCAAACACTCTACAGACTATGGAGAGGTCAGTGTGATCAAACATACCATACCCACTGGCTCTCACCCTCCTATTAAGGAGAGGCACAGACCCATACCACCTACTACCTATCAGTCTGTGAAAGAGATGATACAAGAGATGAAAGACTCTAACATAATCCGGGACAGCCATAGTCCCTGGGCTGCGCCCCTAGTACTTGTTCGAAAAAAAGATGGCGGCATAAGGTTCTGCGTGGATTACAGGAAAATTAATCAAATCACCCATAAGGATGCATATCCATTGCCACGCATCGAGGAGTCCTTGACTGCCCTGGGGTCATCAGCCTATTTCTCCACCTTGGACTTAACCAGCGGGTACTGGCAGGTACCCATGGCCCCAGAAGATCGAGAAAAGACTGCTTTTACTACACCTATGGGCCTGTTTGAATTTAATTATATGCCGTTTGGACTGTGTAATGCTCCAGGGACGTTCCAGAGGCTGATGGAACGTTGTTTAGGCCATAGGAATTTTGAGACGGTGTTATTATACCTGGATGACGTCATTATATACTCCAAGACGTATGAGGACCATCTAAAGCACCTGGGTGAGGTGTTTCAAGTTCTTTCTAAATATGGCCTCAAAATCAAGCCATCCAAGTGCCACCTGCTGAAACCAGCCGTCAGATATCTCGGGCACATTGTCAGTGCCGAAGGAATACAGCCTGACCCTGACAAACTTGCGGCTGTCCGTAACTGGCCTACTCCTACGACCGTGAAAGAGGTGAGAAGCTTTCTCAGTTTTGCAGGGTACTATAGGCGATTCATCCCGCATTTCGCACAAATCGCGGATCCCATCCAGGAACTCTTGAGGGGGCATCCAAAGAAGAGCCCAAAGACTCCTATTCCTGTTGAATGGAATGAAGAGCGGGAAATTGCCTTCCAACTCCTAAAGCAGAAGTTGACTGAACCCCCTGTTCTGGGTTACCCAGACTATCAGAAGCCATTCCACCTCTACACAGATGCCAGTAAAAGAGGCCTGGGGGCCGTGTTGGCTCAAGTGCAAGATAACAAAGAAAGGGTGATTGCCTATGCCAGCAGATCCCTGAAGGGAGCTGAAAAGAACGACCAGAATTACAGTTCTTTCAAGCTGGAGTTTCTTGCCTTAGTGTGGGCTGTGACCGAAAAGTTTAAGGACTATCTCGCTGCCACACCGTTTGTTGCCTTCACAGATAATAATCCCCTGGCACATCTGAATACAGCCAAATTAGGGGCACTGGAGCAAAGGTGGGCCTCCCGCCTGGCCAACTATGATTTTACCGTGAAGTACCGGGCAGGCCGCTCCAATGAGAACGCTGATGCTCTGTCACGACTCCCCACTACAGAAGCCCCAGATGAACCGAAGGATGCCTGGGAAGAGGTGGAGATGCCAGCGTTTTATAACAAATTTACCCAGCAGGATAACATACGTACTGAAGTTTCCCCTGCTGCTGATCCTTCCTCATCAGATGGTCCTGAGTCCAGAGGCGATCAAGAAAGATGGATTAAGCTCCAGTCCGAAAGTAGAGTCCTCGGTGAACTGCTCGACTTCCTTACCAGTGGAAAAGTCCCTGAGAGGATCCGCAGGAAGAGTGCAGACCCAGAGCTAGTGAGACTGTGGAGACATCGCCATCAACTATTCCTTCAAAAGGGCCTGTTGCTCAGGAGGAGTCTGGATCCAGTGTCCTATGATAGAGTGTATCAAATTCTCCTGCCACGCCGGGATGCCAGCCTGGTGCTGGATATGTATCACAACCAGTCCGGACACTTCGGTGTGCAAAAGACTGAGGCCACCATTCGCAGAAGATTCTATTGGATCGGGATGAGAGAAGATATCGAGAAATGGTGCCGAGAATGCACTGCCTGTGCTGTGGGGCGAACTGAACGCCATGACCAGAGGGCGCCTCTCCATCCCATCGTAAGTAAGGCTCCTTTAGAACTTGTTGCCATTGATCATGTAAAGTTAGAGCCGAGTCGCTCAGGGTATACATATGCCATGACTATAATTGATCACTTCACTAAGTTTGTCGTAGCAGTGCCTGTGAAAGACCTGACAGCAAAGACCACAGCGGAGGCGTTCTGGAAGCATTTCCTGCTGCCCTACGGTTGCCCAGAAAGGATCCTCACCGATCAAGGGTCCGCATTTGAGTCACAGCTGTTCCATGAGATGTGCCTGCTACACAACTGCCAGAAGGTCCGGACCACCGCCTATCATCCGCAAGGTAACGGACTCTGTGAGAAAATGAATAAGACTCTCATTGAAATGCTGAGAGCAGTACCCCCTGAGACGAGGGGAGATTGGCCTACTTTGTTGCCGCAGCTTATGTACACTTACAACAACACCATCCACTGTTCCACCGGTTATACCCCGTTCTATCTGATGTTCGGCCGACAAGGGAGATTGCCTGCGGACCACTCCCTAGGGGTACAAGTGCCGGATGAGATCAACCCACTGCCCAAGACTGACTGGGTAGTGGAGCACCAAAGGCGTCTTCTTAATGCTAAGGAGATTGTCCAGGAACGGATGGAGATTGTCCGAGAAAGGCAGCAGAAAGACTTTGACCAGACTGCCCATGCAGGACCCCTGGCTCTGGGAGACAAGGTATGGTTGAAAAACAACCACCGGACCAGCAAGTTGGACAGCAAATGGGAAAGGATTCCCTATCTTATCACTGCCATACCTAATGCTGCGGCCCACATTTACCAGATCTCCAGGGAAGGAAAAGGTCCCCAAGTTGTTCACAGGAACCGCCTCAAGCCCTATATAGAAGGAGAACCAGCGGCGGAGGAGATGGAACCCGAGCCTACTGAGGAAGAGTTGCCGGCTCCACCTATGGACCCCATGCAGGCTGTGAAGAACTTAATCCATGATAAAGAGCCGCTCCACTGGGCCCTCACGCCTTGGTTGAATCTATTGGTTCCTGCTCCTGTTCCTGTTAGCCCTCAGCCTCCTGAAGAAGCTCCAGAGGCAATGGGCTCCTCTGACATTCCTGAAGCCAGGCAGGAAGAATCCCTGCCAGTAAGGAGGTCTACCCGTTCTACCAGGGGGCATCGTCCTGTGAGGTTTGTGGACTACGTTATGGGACCAGGTAGCCCCTCACGGGAAACCCCTGTTTAACCGTTGCAAGCCTGGGTACGGACTCATGTTATTCTTTGAGCCTCCAAGGACTTATGTTTACCTATATCTTATATGGACTATCCTGGTTTATTGACACGCTGTGCCAGGTCAGCGCCCCTGTTCCCATTGTTTTATCCTGAGAGAAGAGAACGACGCCCCCTTGTCATCACTCCTTTCAGTGCATTTAATAATTGTTACATTGTTAATGTGGTGAATATTGCATATGTATGTTCTCTGTTATCTTTCAGGTTGCCGCTTCCAGATGGGCGGACCCTCCATGTTGCGCCGAGGACGGGCAACGTTATAGCGTGGGGGTATGTAGTGTCCCACCAGGTAAAGGTGGGCACTGCACAGGTTAATGTGTTGCATTGCATTAAATGTCATGTGCATGTTTTTCCCTGTATTATCTGGGTGTCAGGCCTGTCAGGGTGTAGTTTAGCCTCCCAGACGTTAGAGGGAGCTGGAGAGCCCTAGTTACATATAGGAAGGCCCAGACAGGGAAGTGTTAGTGTATTCCAGGGGACTAGAGGAGTCACCTCGTCCACCTGAAGCTCCTGAGGCTAGGATCAGCTCAGTAGAGACACCCCAGTTGAAGGATCCAACCTCCTGGGAGAAGCTTACAGTTACCCACCTGAAAGGAGGAGGCGCCCCAGGGTAAGCGAAGTGCCCCTGATAGGCAGAGGAACTTAGGAACCATTGCAAGCAATATAATACCTGAGGAAGGAAGTAACCAAGGATATAAGCCACCCTTTTAGGCATCCGGGCCTTGGGAATTATCAAGCCAGAGTAGGAGTTCTATAAAGGACAGTGTACAGTGATTCTAGGAAAAGTACAACCTGCTGCTGAGTGCTTGTGGAATTTACCCTCAGTGTAACTTGCATGACTATTGCCTGCCATACTTGTGAATGAGCCCCTTTTGTGGAACTGTAATACAGAGACTATACTACACCTGATGTACAAAGTTGGATTGTCCAATAAAGTTTACGTTTGGTTCACTGCATACTTGTGTACCTTCATCATTCCAACCACCAACCGGCGTGCCACCGTCCAAAGGCACTGGCGTCACGAATACCACAGGGACCTTGCCCCAGGCACACAAAATACTTGTAACATCCAGGGCACCTCAACTACCATCAGGCCTGGTCCCTATCTACAGAGCGTGCCCCAGAGGAACTGTGTCTACCTCTCCTTCACTGCCACGCGCCTGCCCAGGGTTCTTCAAATATAGTGAGTACCCTCGATTGCCCATAACTGTGACCTCACTTCGTCATACCCTGCAGGTCTGGCGTGTTGCAATGCTATTGTGGACTATTTTTGCTGTGGTGCAGAGATTTAAAGGGCCAGAAGCCCAGAAAAAAGACTGACCTGTTTGTATATGGCTGAGGAGCCAATAGGGAGAAGATAGCATCTGTGGGATTGTAATTCCACGTCTCTAAATCAGAATCCCACCTAAACGTGATAGTACTGGTTACTTTTACCCCACTGACAATCATGTTGCCAAAATTTCGAAGGGGACGGGGTTCTAGACAAGCTCTGCAGCCTTTCACTCTCGGTGGTGGTTCCAGAGATCTGAACTGCGCCAATCATAATGTGATGACATCTCCAATTAAAACGTCATCACTGTACAGGATGGAAAGAATTCTTTAAAGCTTATGTCCACCTTCTACAACAATTTTTTTTGTTCATGATCTCGATGCATTTATGATGAAAAATAAAGCAACTATGCAAATAGTATTGATAACTCCTTAAAGGGGTTTTGCCATCACATACAATGGTGGCATATCGCTAGGATATGCCCCCATTGTACCACTCGCACCTACAACGAGAATGGGGTGGGGTCATTAATGGAGGGTGCACTGCACATGCACAGCTGCCCTCCATTAATTTCAATGGGGCTAGCAAAAATAGCCTATTTCAGTCTGCCTCATAGAAATGAATGGGAGCAGGGGCTGCGCATGCGCGGTGCGCTCCCATTCACTTGTATGGGAGCAGCGTCAAGCAGCGCATGGTGGTGGATGGACCCCGGGAAACCCAGCCACAGCTCTCCCCGCTCCGTTCTCGTTGTAGGTGCGGGTCCCAGAGACATATGCCCCCATTGTATGTGAAGGGAATACCCCTTTAAGAACAACTGCCATACATGTATAGCCAATGTCCGCACTTTAAAGATGGCGCAAGGTTTCTGCTATTTCACACAACAGACACCCTGGTCTAATGTCAGTGATCGGCGATAATGCTGATCTCAGACATATAACCCCTCAGGTGCTGTGGTCAATTGTCCACGGCATCTGAGGTGGTAAGGGGCAATCTGGGAAGCCATTCATTCCCTGTGGTAGCCTTGATCCCTCTGAAGGATCCAAGGCTACCACAGTGATAGTTCCTATGCAGACCTTCCTGTGGCTGTCACGGAATGTGTACAGGTAACAAGGCAAAACAACATGCATAAATGACTCGCTGGATCCAACAGCTAAGGAACAAAAGGGAGACCCCTGTAGAAGACCTGGCACTTTCCCTGGCTGCTTAGCCTATGCATAGATCCGAATGGTGGAGGTATGCATATCCACGTACCTTGACTATATAACCCCTGAGCACCCTACAATAGTGAGGGGACACGACCACCGTCTCCCTACACCAGACACGGAGGGAGTCAGGGTCACCTGGGATCCAGCAAACAGAAAATAACAGATAACAGTTTAACACTTAACTTTGTAGAGGAGAGGAGAACCAGATGGGCATGCACACACACTCCAGGAAGAAATATAAGCCGCCCAGAAAAGCCTTCTGGGGAAGAATTTAAAGGGAAGCAATTAGTCCAACACATGACAGCTGAGAGAGGCTAAGGAGAGGAGGAGCTGAATACCACAACACAGAAACTCAAAGAGGAGGTTCTGAAAGGCCTCTGTCAGAGCTTCTCAGCTGTCTGGTTGTGACAGTACCCCTCCCTCTACGAGTGGACTCCGGACACTCAGAACCCACCTTCTCAGGATGGGACCTATGGAAAGCCCTGATGAGACGAGAGGCTTTAATGTCCGTCACTGGGACCCACATCCTCTCCTCAGGACCATACCCCTCCCAGTGAACAAGGTACTGAAGAGAACCGCGGACAAGACGAGAATCCACAATCCCAGAGACCTGAAATTCAAGATTCCCATCAACCATAATCGGAGGAGGAGGCAAAGGCGAGGGTACAATGGGTTGAACATAAGGTTTCAATAAGGACTTATGAAAAACATTATGGATCTTCCAAGTCTGAGGAAGATCAAGACGGTATGCAACAGGATTGATGACAGACAGGATTTTGTAAGGCCCAATAAACCTAGGACCCAACTTCCAGGAGGGAACCTTCAATTTGATATTCTTGGTAGACAACCACACCAGAT
This sequence comes from Bufo gargarizans, assembly GCF_014858855.1. NCBI lineage: Eukaryota > Metazoa > Chordata > Amphibia > Anura > Bufonidae > Bufo > Bufo gargarizans. The sequence continues at coordinate 47,888 of NW_025334709.1, forward strand.
CACCAACATTCAGGTCCGGACCAAGCACACGTCTCTTATCAGACACACGCTTATATCTCTCACTCATGCTCTTTAGATTATCTTGAATCTTTTGCCAAATAGATGACAAAGACGAGGAGAATCTGTCCTCATCAGGTAAACCAGAAGACCCCTCTCCCGAGAAAGTCCCAAACTGTGGATGAAACCCATATGCACCAAAAAATGGTGACTTATCAGAGGACTCCTGACGACGGTTATTTAAAGCAAACTCAGCAAGGGACAAAAAAGAACACCAATCCTCTTGATTCTCCGCCACAAAACAACGCAGATATGTCTCCAGATTCTGATTGACGCGCTCTGTCTGACCATTCGACTGCGGGTGGAAAGCAGAAGAGAATGACAACCGAACCCCCAAGCGAGAACAGAAAGCCTTCCAGAATCTGGAAACAAACTGCGTGCCCCTATCAGAGACTATGTCTGAAGGAATACCGTGCAATTTGACAATGTGATCAACAAATGCCTGCGCCAGCGTCTTAGCATTGGGCAAACCAGGAAAAGGGATGAAATGCACCATTTTGCTAAAACGGTCCACCACCACCAGAATCACAGTCTTCCCCGAGGAACGAGGCAGGTCCGTTATGAAGTCCATGGACAGATGTGTCCAAGGACGGGAAGGAATGGGTAAGGGAAGGAGAGGACCTGATGGCCGTGAATGAGGGACTTTGGCACGAGCGCAAGTCTCGCAGGCTGCCACAAAACCCTCAACCGACTTACGAAGCGCAGGCCACCAGAATCTCCGAGCGATGAGATCCAGTGTGGCTCTTACCCCCGGGTGCCCAGCAAGGACCGTATCGTGGTGTTCTTTAAAAATCTTGTGTCTTAAAGCGAGAGGCACAAACAACCTCCCAGGAGGACAAAGATCAGGAGCCTCTGACTGGGCTGCCTGCACCTCTGCCTCCAATTCAGGAAAAAGAGCAGAGACCACCACACCTTCAGCCAAAATGGGACCCGGGTCTTCAAAATTCCCGCCTCCCGGAAAACAACGTGACAGGGCATCTGCCTTCACATTCTTAACTCCAGGGCGGAACGTGACAACAAAATTAAACCTAGAAAAGAACAACGACCATCTGGCCTGTCTCGGGTTCAGACGCTTGGCTGACTCCAAGTAGGCCAGATTTTTATGGTCAGTAAATACGGTAATAGGGTGTCTGGCTCCCTCTAGCCAATGGCGCCATTCCTCAAAAGCCAACTTGATGGCCAACAATTCCCTATCTCCCACATCGTAATTTCTCTCTGCGGAGGAGAGTTTTCTTGAGAAAAAGGCACACGGTCGCCAATTGGCAGGAGAGGAACCCTGAGACAAGACCGCCCCCACACCCACCTCAGAAGCATCAACCTCAACTATGAAGGGTAACGAAACATCAGGTTGCACCAAGATGGGAGCGGAAGCAAAACTCTCCTTGATATCAGAAAAAACCTTACGCGCCTCTACTGACCAAGAAGAAAAATCTACCCCCTTTCTGGTCATATCAGTGAGTGGTTTAACAATAGAAGAATAATTCAAAATGAACTTCCTGTAATAATTGCCAAAGCCCAAAAAACGCATCAGCGCCTTTTGATTCTCAGGAAGCTCCCACTCAAGCACAGCGCGGACCTTCTCGGGGTCCATGCGAAAACCAGAAGCGGAGAGAAGAAACCCCAGAAATTGAATTTCTGGAACCGCAAACACACATTTTTCCAGTTTCGCATATAATTTATTCTCCCGCAGAATGAGCAAGACCTGACGTAAATGTTCCTTATGAGTTTTGAAATCGGGAGAAAAAATCAAAATGTCATTCAAATACACCAATACAAATTTTCCCATCAAATGATAAAAAATGCTGTTCACGAAATGCTGAAAAACGGCTGGGGCATTCATCAAACCAAAAGGCATAACCAATTTTTGAAAATGGCCCTCAGGGGTATTGAAGGCCGTCTTCCATTCGTCCCCTTCTCTGACCCTGACCAGGTTGTATGCCCCTCTTAAATCTAATTTGGAAAAGACTTTAGCCCCAACAACCTGGTTAAATAGGTCCGGGATCAGAGGAAGCGGATAAGGGTCACGAATTGTGATATTGTTCAGCTCCCTGAAATCCAGACAAGGTCTTAAAGAACCATCTTTTTTCTTAACAAAGAAAAAACCAGCGGCAACAGGTGACTTCGAGGGTCGTATGTGTCCCTTTCTCAGACTCTCAGAGATATAAGCACGCATAGCGATCCTCTCAGGTTGGGAAAGATTGTATAAACGAGATTTAGGCAGCTTGGCATCTGGGATGAGATTAATAGGGCAATCGTACTCCCTGTGCGGGGGCAAATCCTGAACTCCACTCTCAGAGAAGACATCCGAAAATTCAGAGAGAAAAGATGGTATAGTCTTAGTAGCAACCTCAGAAACAGATGTCATGAGGCAATTCTCTCTGCAAAAGTCACTCCAACCATTTATTTGCTTTGCTTGCCAATCAATGGTGGGGTTATGCTTAGTGAGCCAGGGCAGCCCCAACACCAGAGGGGTGGGCAAACCGCTAAGGACGAAACATGACACATCCTCAACATGAGCATCACTCACAATCAAACGGATATTGTGAACTATGCCCTTTAATTATTTCTGAGAAAGTGGAGCGGAATCGATAGCAAAAACAGGAATATCCTTTCTCAAAGCGCACACCTGGAAACCATGAGTTATCGCAAATTGATTATCAATGAGATTGACCGCTGCTCCACTATCCACAAAAATCTCACAAAAAATGTTCTTGCTCTCTAGCGCCACCCTAGCCGGCAGGACAAAACGGGAACTACAAGCAAACGGAAAACCTTCAATTTCCGCCTCAACCCTGCCAATAGTAACAGACGGAACATTTTTCAAAGATTTTTTCCTCTTTGTTTCTTTATTATACCCAGAGAACTGCCTGAATCTCCTAGAAGGACAAATATTTGCCAAATGATTAATACCTCCACAACAAAAACAAACCTGTCCCATGCGGGCTGAATCTTCTATTGTCAGAAGCAATCAACCCCAGCTGCATGGGCTCCTGCTCAGAAGGGGCTGACAGCGACTGAGACCCCTGCGCACAGAATGGGACCGCTGCACAGTCCTGGGACCGAGTATGACAGGAAGGAGAGATCTCTCCTCTCTCTCTAAGACGCCTGTCAATACGAACGGCCTGAGACATAGCAGAGTCCAAAGAAATAGGCCTTTCATGAAAGGCAAATGCATCTTTCAATCCCTCTGAAAGACCATGGCAAAATTGACTTCGGAGTGCAGCATCATTCCAACCAGTATCAGCTGCCCATCTCCGAAATTCTGAGCAGTATATTTCTGCGGATTGTTTACCCTGGCATAAGAGACGTAGTCTAGACTCCGCCAGAGCAATACGATCCGGATCATCATATATCTGACCCAGGGCTAAAAAGAATTCATCCACTGAACAGAGAGGCCGTGCCCCCTCCGGCAGCGAAAAGGCCCAGGACTGAGCGTTACCTCTGAGCAGCGATATAATGATCCCCACCCTCCGTTCCTCATCTCCAGAGGAAAGGGGAAGAAGGCGAAAATGGAGTTTGCAAGCCTCTCTAAAACGCACAAAATTCTCACTACCCCCGGAGAACGTATCCGGGAGCGAGATCTTAGGCTCAGAACAAGCTCCATGAACGCAAGCTGAACCGGTCACTTGAAGCTGAGAAAAAGTCTTACGGAGGTCAGCTACCTCCAATGAAAGACCCTGGAGGCGTTCAGCCAAAAGTGAAACCGGATCCATGCTTAAGACGGTTTTGGCGGCTTATAATGTCACGGAATGTGTACAGGTAACAAGGCAAAACAACATGCATAAATGACTCGCTGGATCCAACAGCTAAGGAACAAAAGGGAGACCCCTGTAGAAGACCTGGCATTTTCCCTGGCTGCTTAGCCTATGCATAGATCCGAATGGTGGAGGTTTGCATATCCACGTACCTTGACTATATAACCCCTGAGCACCCTACAATAGTGAGGGGACACGACCACCGTCTCCCTACACCAGACACGGAGGGAGTCAGGGTCACCTGGGATCCAGCAAACAGAAAATAACAGATAACAGTTTAACACTTAACTTTGTAGAGGAGAGGAGAACCAGATGGGCATGCACACACACTCCAGGAAGAAATATAAGCCGCCCAGAAAAGCCTTCTGGGGAAGAATTTAAAGGGAAGCAATTAGTCCAACACATGACAGCTGAGAGAGGCTAAGGAGAGGAGGAGCTGAATACCACAACACAGAAACTCAAAGAGGAGGTTCTGAAAGGCCTCTGTCAGAGCTTCTCAGCTGTCTGGTTGTGACAGTGGCACTATGAACGTATTGAATATCCCAGAGGCTGCAATGTTAATTCAGTGCAGTCTATGGGACTGGGACAAGCGATCTAATGATTGCATGTTCAAGTCCCCTAGGAGGACTTAATATAAGTGAAAAAAGTTTGTTAAAAATATAAAAATTCCCTTTTCCTAATAATAAAATTAAACAATAAAAAGACATCATTAGCACCGCCGCTTCCCAAAATTCCTGAACTATTAAAATATTAATGTTTTTATCCCGTATGGTGATTGTGGTAACGGAAAACAAAATATAAAAATGGATGAATTATCTTTTTTTTTTTTTTTTTTGCTTTACCTCACCAAAAAATGGAATAAAACTATAGATCGCCTTGCAAAAAAATGAGCCCTCACACAGCTCCGTAGACGTAAATATAAAAAAGGTATGGGGGTCAGAACGTGGCGACGCAAATCAAAAATCCTATTTGTTTTCAAAATTTGTATTTCTTTTAAGTAGTAAAACACAAGAAAAACACAAGAATTGCTGACCAAAAGAAAGCAAAATAATGTTGCCTAAAAAGTCGTAAAAAGGGGTCTTGCGACCATTTTTTTTTTTTAACCAAAAATTGATGTTAAAATGTTAGTAAATGAGCCCCATTCTTTCTTCCATCTGGCCCTTACTTCAAACTTATCAAAGGTAAGTAGAAGTAGAGGATCCAGCGACACCGTATCCAGGAGATTCGGCCGGCTGCTTTGTGCTGGGACAGCCTGCCAGATCTCCAAACAGAGATGTGAAGGGGACCTAAGTGTTCACCCTACCCCAGCAAATATGACATTACCAGCAGCACTATCAATGTTGTTTCTTTCAAGTTCATTTATTGCATCCTCCACTGACGCCTTAGGCAGCTGCCAACACCTCCTACCACTCGTAACCTTCTCTGCCTGGGGAGAGCAGCTTTCATGGTGATCCTCTGAATACCATGGTGAAAAACTGTACACAAGGCTTCAAATATTTTATGAATGAAATGAATTTGCCGAGCAGTGGATATTGTTTATGATCATCATCATGTGGTAATTTGATAGAATTACAATGTATTGTCATCTCCACGCAGACATAGAATAGTGAGCAGGGAGCACAATGGATGTATTTTTAGAGCACGCGTTTAATTTGTGCCACTATTCATGTGACCGAGAGCAGATATCAATTTCATAGGATTCAAGTCAGAAGACTTTGGTGCGCTGCGCTTCCAGATTTCAATTAGTTATGTGGTGCGAGGATTTTCCAGCCATTCAGGATGCCCTGAGCTGATAAAGAGCTTGAACGACGCTGAGAACTCCCAGATGATAGATTAATCTCCGTGAACCTCTCAGTGGAGACTTCAATAAAGCCGCTTGGCGAGATATCCCCGATAACAGTAATTGAGTTCAATTATTTGTTTATGTGTTAAGCAAAACATGAGAAGCTGGGGCGTGCATAAAAGAGAGGGGGCGCTATAGCATCTACAGGGTCTGCTTATATAGAATACTTGTGGAGCGCCCCGGAGCAATGGTACTTTGGACTATGAATGGACATTCGCCCCCAATCAAAACCATCATCTTCCTACTTTATTGTACGGTGAAGGGTTAACTTGCGCTGTGATTTAAGCTGATTTAAACAGAGGCACCCGACAGGGTTGCCCACTATCTCCCCTCTTATTCGATATTTATATCGAGCCCCTTGCGTTGGCCATTAGGCAGGATGACCAGATTAAAGGATTTGGTACCCTAGGAACACAGGACCGCATCTCACTATATGCAGATGATATCCTGTTTTTTATAGATCATACGGAAATCATTCTTCCTAGGATTATTCAAATGGTTAACGCATTTGGTGAGGTATCTGGTCTCCGAATAAACTGGGCAAAAACTAGTCTGCTCCCAATAGATCCCCTGCCACAAAAGGAGGTTCCTGCTACACAGTTGGATAGTGTTGATACTATTCAATACTTGGGTTTGACTATATCGCCTCGGGTTGAAAATTTTGTACAACTCAATCTGATCCCCATAATGGTAAAGATCAGAGCTAAAATAGGAATCTGGCTGAAACTTCCCCTATCCAGAGCTGATCGAGTTTCACTAGTTAAAATGGTGATATTACCACAATTTCTTTACGTGCTCAGGAATACACCTACTTGGATACAAGACAAACATTTTAAACTCATGGAAAGAATAATTAATGATTTAATATGGGGAAGAAAGCGAGTGCGAATTAAGCTGGAATACTTGTATAAATCAGTGGAGTGGGGGGGTTTAAATCTCCCCTACTTTAAAGGGTATTTTATTGCAGCCCAGCTATTGAGGTGCTATGAATCAGAGGACAGTGCACTCCTGGGGAAGCTGGTAACTAGCCACGCTCATAACAATATTTTTACCTTGTTGGAATCCGGGCTTTTGAAGAGCTATGAGCAAGGCTATAAAGAGACTATAAATCTACTCCTGAAAGTGTGGGGTATAACTAGGACATGGTTGAAGATTGGGGGTTCACTCACATTTACGCCTCTTTGGCATAATTTCTATTTACAAAGGTTAGATGATATTGCAGCTGACACTTTTTGGCAGAAGAATAAAATATTATATATTTCACAGGTAGTTAAAGATAGAGAAATTAAATCCTTTACAGAAATGACACATAATATAAGAAATCTCTCATGGTTTAGGTATTTTCAATTGCGATCTGTACTATCCAGTTTGGACGATAAACGTCTGCTGGAAATAGATAATTTATCTTTTCTGAATGATTGGGTAGGGGGTACACCTTCTAGAATAAAGATTTCCAATATATATAAGTTATTAATTAAGGCACGGTTTAGCGATACACAATCACCAGGACAAAAAGCATGGGAAGCGGACTGCCCGCACTTGCGAGTAGAAGGGTGGGAGAATATTTTTGGGAATCTGACTTCAGTATCCCAGAACTTTAACCATGTCCTAATACAATTTTACATTTCCCATAGACTATACATTACTCCCCTATGGATGAATAAATGCGGGTTGAGAGCCACATCCAACTGCCCCAAATGTGATATTGTAGGAGCAGACTTCCTCCACATGGTTTGGACTTGTCCAGAACTTGTAAAATACTGGAATAGTATTAATAATTGTATTATCCATAAACTAAAAATTCGAATTCCTTTCGAACCTCATGTATTCGTGCTTAATGACTTTTCCAAATTAAAAAATCACAAGTATCAAAAGATCTTTCTGAGCAGAATATTGATGTTGGCTAGAGTTCTGATTAGTCGGACCTGGTTTGCCCGATCCACTCCAGACATAAATATATGGATAAATTTAACTGATAAGGTAAAAAATTACGAGAAAATCATATATAAACGGAGGGAAGTTGAGGACCAGTGGAATAGGATATGGGGTGGCTGGAAGATTGACTAACTGAGGTCATGTTGGTTTGTTTATGGGGGTCCTACCTTGACGCACCACAGACTAGGGGGGAGGGAGGGGAGGGTTTTTTCTAAATGCAACTAAAAGATGAACTGACTATATTTATATTTATCTACATTTGGTTGGGTCATTAACAATTGAGGGGTTGTAAAAAATTTTGCTGTTAATGTTTTGTAATTTTCCCAATAAACTCTTTAAAAAAAAAAAAAAAAAAAAAAAAAGCTGTTGTGTGCCCTAATAGTGTATTATATTGTTGAACTGCATCTTATGTTTACTGTAATATATCCTGTTCATTTGCATTGTTATTGCACTATATCTGCACTGCACAAAGGGCTAAGGCACAGCCATCTTATACTGAGAGACTTTGGGACTTTCTACCCATGCACTGAAAAGTTTGAAATCTTCCACAGTTACTATATGGGACTATGCAAAATTTTGGAGGGAAAATAGACACCCTGATCTTTTGACTGCCTGGTTTAGCTCTGATGTTTATTTCTGGAAAAGCTACTTATTCATCCTCATAAACTTGAATTGAAATTCTATAAAAGTCTATGACAGACATATATTGCAACAATGTTTCTATTTTGGCTGCGATTCTCCATTCCATTCCAGCCAATACACAGTTCTACTTCAACTATCAACTGTATATAAGAAGAGCAGTTAGAGCCTCTACCTGTCTGCAGATAGGGACCAGTGTTTAGTAGAAGACACTTTGCCGGTCTACAGAAAGAGACCAGTGCTTAGTAGAAGAGCAGTTGAAGATGCTGAGACACCTGCCCTGTGACTAGGCAGTCAGATGGATGACTGAGCATAAGACCCTGGGCCACCAGCCTTTGGCCAGGGTACCAGCCTTCAGACTGCTAGCTCAGGCCTTTTCTCAGCACAGTACCTTCTTCTGCCAGGGAGGGGACTGGAGATGCCAGCTCACTGCCTTGCCTTTATTGCTTTGCACTTGACTTCTTAAAGTAAAGAACCACCCTGGTTTACTGTAGACCCTGATACTCTGGACTTATTTCCCATAGGCGTGCCCCATGCATTACAATCCCCTCCGGAGAGGATCCATATGTGGTCACACTTCAACATTGTTCGAGGGACCCAGCATAGCATTGGGGCCACATCAAACCCAGCCACTTGCCCCTAAGGTGTGATTTTTTTTAGCAAATGAGCATCATTGTGTACTCCTGTGACCAGATGCATTGTTGAAGTCACCTGACATCACACAGCTTTATTCACACGAACAATGATTGGTCTGTATGACAGCCATACACTTTGTTCAAAAAACTGAAAGTTTATACCTTATTTTAAATTTTATTTGTATTACTATTTAGCATGTTTTTTAATACTCTTTATTGCCATTTGCCAGATTTTTTTTTATGTGCGGGAAATAAATAAATTGTGACATGGAAATCATCATCAAGTTGCTGTTGACAGATCTATATAACGTTGTCTTTCTGGGATTCCATCATTAGCTTTTGAATTTGACATCATTGTACTGTTTCTTCATTACTACTTGTTTTTAGGTGAATTTTACTGTGCGCAGTAAAGATATCAATTGTGGCTACATGAAAACCTCTATAGGGCACTGTAAACGGGATCAGCCCTATTAAACCAACCATAATGCCTGGAAGGACAGATCCTGCTGAATAAAAACATACCTATCTTGCCATGATCCATTTTAGCGTTTAGGAGAAAAAAATAAACCATTTTTAAAAAATATACAAATTAGGCCTTAAGTGCACTGAAAGCAGGCCCTAGCCACTCCTTGGACCCAAGATACTCCACTATGATTCTTTAGATATTCCCCCTATTCACTTGATTAACAGGTCCGGGCTTCCAGGTGGAGGGGGAGTGTCCAGGGAAGCAGAGAAGAAAAGCTAAGGTGCACTGACCGGCTACATCCTGCCCTTGGTGCACCTAAGCCCTAATTTGCATATTAAACATTTAGCTAATTTTTAGCTTTATAAGATACACCTCTGTTTACTACAATTCCAGGAAAGTGTTACTTTGAAACAATTAGTCCCATTACCTAATTAATCACTGCTTAATCTTCCCAAAATCAGATTGGTTAGACTATATTAAGCTAATTATCTACCTTAATCTGTTTAAACCCCTCCCCTTTCCCTTATTAACCCTTTCACTCTTACTTTACTATGTTTATTCTATTATCCGTTAATAAATCTTTATCAATTCTTTTTATATAGACTTTTCCTTTGATAACCATTTTCTATTGCTATATTCTTCTGCTACCTATCATCTAATAGCTTTTTCCTATAGCTATTGTGCTACTGCAGTGGACGGGTCAGGTAGATAATATTCCGTATTTGTCGTGACGCCAATTGCAGCGTGCGCAGGGTACTATCCCAGGGCCCTTCCAAGGTGTTATAACGCACGTCCCAGATTAGGAATGCCAGAGTGGTGTAATGGCTTATTGTGTCTCCTACCTGGGTACGGCCAGGTTCCTGGCTTCTGGCTCACTTGCAAAAAATTTTAGTGTAGTGATCGTAGGAGCAATAGAGGAACCTTGCAGAATAAATGATGTCCAGACCTTTAGATGAAGTTCAAACGTTGCTTTACTCGGAATAACTTGCATCCAAGCGGTATACAGCTTTGGTCTCTTGGTCCCAGCAGGTTTTGGCAATGATTGGCAGGAATAAGTACTTCTGCTTGAAATGTGGAGCTTGCAGGATAAACGTCTGATAGCTGTGTGGCAGGATTAGCTTCTGCACTTATCTGTAACTTCTGCTGTGTGGGAACAGACTAGCTGAGGAGGAATGGCTTCTCCTAAGACTCTGGACTTATCTCACAGATGGATTCTCAGGGGATGCTTTCTTCCTGGAACTCTGGAGTTGGTCTGTAGTTTTAGTTTCTGCTCTCTTCATCAGCAGACTCAGTGACTGAACCGAAGATTCGATTCATGAATCGGTTCATTTGAATGAACTGATTCAAATGAACCGATTCCTGTGAAAGATCCGAACTTCCCATCTCTAGGTGGCTGGCACTCTGACCATAACTTCCTTCTTCACCCATACTGCAGGATGTGGGACCAGCCCACCTCTCCACAGAGGGGGAGCTAAGATAGAATAAACCATTCCAGCTCAGATACACTAAACTGTAACTTCTACCTGCCAATGACTTGCTGCCACCTACTGGTAACCAGGCTAATTACAAGAACAATTGCATTTAAAGGGGTATTCCCATCTTCATGATCAGGTTTCAAATGTTTACACTGGTGTCATACTTCATTTTTCTAAATTGCTTCTATTATTTATAATGCACCCATTTAGATAAATTGCCTTCCCTCCTACCCCATTGTTTACACTTGGCAACCCATAGATACGGCCACCGCTCCACGGCCCCATCTATGGGCTGCACTTACTTTTCACCCAGGCAGCCGGTCATTCCAACGAGAGCGCGCACGTCTGCTACAGAGCCATGCATGCGCATTTCATCTTTCTTCACGGCCGTCTGATACAGAGCCGCGCATGCTCTGTATGCAGCGCGGCCGTAGTGGGAGAGAATGGTGTAAAATCAGGGTAGGAGGAGTGGAGCTGTTCGTGCTTTGTGATCGATTCGCAGCGCAGCCTTGATCTCCTCAGTGAGTGGTGAGGAGATCGGGGCTGAGCTGCTGTGTGTAACTGTGCCAACACCCCTCCACTTTCAATTTCAGGACGAGTGGAACCCAATGCCCCATGCTGGCACTGATGTCAGTTAACCCCTTCCATCCCGCGGTCCATAGGGACCGCTGTATGGAAGGGGCAGGGAGGGAGCTCCCTCCCCCATCGGGCGCTGCGCTGCTGTATCAGCCCCGATGGTTACCATGGCAACCATACGCCTTCACAGGCATCCGGCCTGCCATGGTATATCTAAGCCAAAGGCAGGAGCCTGACCAGGCTAAGTGTAATAGAAAATACACTGCAGTACACTATAGAGTGTACACTGCAGTGTATTATAGAGGCATCAGACCCAATAGATCTTCAAGAACCAAGTGGGTCTGATCCAAAAATGTTTAATTTTTTTTATTTTTTAAGTAAAAAAAGAAATCTAACATTTTCCCATATACGCACTTTTCTAATTCAGTAAAAATTAAGAAAATAAAATACCCTAAACATGTTTGGTATCGCCGCGTCCGTAACGACCGGCTCTATATAAATATCACATGACCTAACCCCTCAGGTGAATACCGTAAAAAAAAAAAAAAAAAAACTGTGCCAAAAAGGAAATTTTTGGGTCACCTACTATCACAAAACATGCAACACCAAGCGATCTAAAATAGTACCAATCAAACCGTCACCTCATCCCGCAAAATATGAGCCCCTACCTAAGACAATCGGACAAAGAATAAAAAAGCTATAGCTACTAAATAATACAAAAAAAAGCTATGACCTGCTGTATATGAATAGGCAGCCCTACGCGCTCTTTTATGAGGTAATAAATTGCCATAGAAGCCAAGAGGAAGCTTTTTTGGCCTCCATTAGGTGGATACAGGCCCATGGCTACATACGCCAACTGCGTCCACTGACTGCAGTGTAAACGCAGGTTTATCAACACTGGTGCATGGTACAGAGCAACGCTTTATAAATACAGCATTTTGTCCAGAAAATTTACAGATATGCGCCGTTATTTTTCAGTTATTTGTGTAAAAGAATATGAATAAGGGTAGGTTCACACAGAGATTTTTGGAGGAGGTTTTGAGGTAAATTTTCCTGCAGTTTTTTTCATTCAAAACCAGAAGTGGGTTCGAAAGGATTCGGAAATGTAAAAGAAGGAATCAACGTCGCCTTCCTTCTGGATTCACTGCTGGCGTTGGCTGAAAAATCTGAATGGAAATCTGCCTCAAAACCTGCTTCAAAAAACCTCAGTGTGAACCTACCCTTAGGGCTCATACACAAAAAAGTATTTTTTGTCCGTGTCCGTTCCATATTTTTTTTTTCTGCCTGTATATGGAACCATATATATATATTGTGATAATGTGAACAGTGCTGGAAGATGTGTTGTCCCACTTCAGGTACCTCAGATGGGTGAGATAGATAAAATCCAGAGAGTGGCAGTAGTCTCAGCAAAGCATAGTTTGCTGCGACGTTTTTGTGTACATTTTCTGGGCTGGATTTTACTTGGACTGGTGGCTAGGCTTGGTAGAGGGAGTTCCTAGTCCACACCCTTTCAGTATGATTCATTACAGTATTGATGTTGGCTGAGGAAAGCCACATATGTTGTCCATGTGTGAACTGAGCTCTATGAGTGAGGTAGGGACGTATTGTGTTTAGGTAGCGCCTAGACGGGCAGGAGTTTATTTGTGTTTTAAGTGTTGGCGGTGCGGGAACCTCACCCCACCCAGTGATGTATAACTGGACTATCCTTTATAAGAAGACTGTCAAAATAAATGCACAGTTTGGACATGAAAATCCGTTGTCTGGTGAGATATCTGTGAGTGTGACCCCCTGAAAAGAGACAATCCCTTACATATGGTGTCGGATGTGGGCAAGTTGTCCATGAGAGAAGGGCAACGGTCGGTTGCTAGGAGCAACAACAAGTGAGTGAGATGGAGAGCAGTGCGGCTCTCAAGAGTTCAAGTGTTTTCTGCCAAGGTGTACAGAGTCCTAGAGAGGATGTGCGAAGATGCCGTAATGCTGTTGCTAAGAGCAACCAACCTCGACAGCATGCAGCTGTCCGGCAACAGAGAAAGAGCTGCTGGAGATGTCGCCAAGTGAGGTGGTGTGCACCTGGTTGTCCTATGACCAAGAATCCAAGATGGGAGGTTCCCAACATCCTGGAAAAGGATGTCTACTGTGGAGATGGACGTATCGCACGTGAGAGGGGCGAACCCGAGGCGACAATGGGTAAGATCGTTCCTGTCATTGCTGGTGTAGCAGACCACGTGACAGTGAGCACGGCTCTGGCGGTTGGGCATGTGACTGACCGGGGCCCTGGTACCTCAGAAACCGTGAACTGTGGTGTGAGCCGGCGGCAGTTGCTGGGTCAGGAGGTGTTGAGACACTGGGACTAGAGACTGCGCCGAAAATGTGCAACATTGTGGTGAATGGCAGTTCAGTCCAGGCGTTGTTGGACGCAAGTTGCCAGGTGAGCCTGGTACATGCCAGCTTGGTAGCTGGGGACTATGTGCGGAACAATCATGCGAGTAGTAAGGACTATCTGGTGGCTCTCACTGAGTGTGAGACTCCAATGGGAACTGGGACTTATAAGTTTGGGGTTGCAAACAAGCTTGCACATGATGTAGTTTTGGGCCGTGATTTCCCCTTGTTTTGGGAGTTGTGGAGTAATGGTGACACTTCTGCAGAGAGTGCAAAAACTCCTGCAGAACTTGTACCTGTCCCTTTAAGTGAACGTGTAAGGGAAAGGACCATTGAAAACAGTGATGTAGTTGAAGTGAAAAATGAAAAATGTGAGGTCATCATGTGAAGTATATGATGATGACATGCCTTTTCCCTTTCAGGATGTGATCAGGAGAGAAGTGCCCCCTCCTGGTAAAAATGTATGTGATACAGAAATGCTGGGTAATGTTGTGAGTCCACAGGGTGTACCACACGTACCAGGGGTGGATATGCAGTACCCACTGGGTTTTATGGTTGCTGGGGAAGTGTCCAATGTGGGGATTAGCGCATCGGTGCCCCTAGAGGTCAGAACTGATAATGATAACACAAGTAATATAAGTGACGTATGTGCCGTGGCCGATAGCAACTCAGAGAAAGAAGCTACCCGGTCAAGGTCTTGCGAAATTAAAGTAATTGCTAGTAGTGACCAGACAATAGTTATACCTGACGTGACGAGAGTTAAGTTGGGAGACGTCAGCCTAGTGACTGAGACCTATACCCAGGCAGTGGTAGATGACCAGACGTGTCAGTACAGCTGCAAACAGAAAGAGATGAGTAAGCTGATGGATCTACTGCCTGATATCCGGAGTAAAGGCTCCAAAGAAGCACAGAAAACTGCGGTAGATATGGACAATGTGCTTAACCACCTCCCGTCCGCCCATAGACTATAAACGTCCGGGAGGTGGTTCTATATTTCTGAATGGACATTCCAGAACGTCCGTTCAGAAACTGCAGCTGCACGCTAATCGTGCAGCTGCTGATCGGGTTGCCTGCTGTCAGTGACAGCAGGGTAACCCTTAGAGAAGGCAGGGACAGTGTCCAGGTGTCCCTGCCTTCTGGATCGCTGCATACACAGTGCTCACTGAGCGCTGTGTATGCAGAGCAGGAAGCGCTATGCGCTTCCTGTTCCGGCCCGGGGGAGCTGTGTGAGGTCTTTTACAGACCTCGATCAGCCCTGCACTGAGGCTGAACAGCACTGTATTGCGCGGATCCGCAAAACACATACGGACGTCTGAATGGAGCCTTACAGGAGGGTGATCAATGACAGGGGGGTGATCACCCATATAGACTCCCTGTATAGACTCCCTGATCACCCCCCTGTCATTGATCACTCCCCTGTAAGGCTCCATTCAGACGTTCCACGGATCCGCAAAACACATACGGACATCTGAATGGAGCCTTACAGGGGGGTGATCACCCCATATAGACTCCCTGATCACCCTCCTGTCATTGATCACCCCCCTGTAAGGCTCCATTCAGACGTCCGTATGTGTTTTGCGGATCCACGGATCCGCGGATCTGCAAAACACATATGGACATCTGAATGGAGCCTTACAGGGGGGTGATCAATGACAGGGGGGTGATCACCCCATATAGACTCCCTGATCATCCTCCTGTAAGGCTCCATTCAGACGTCCGTATGTGTTTTGCGGATCCGCAAAACACGGACACTGCGGATCCGCAAAACACGGACACCGGCAATGTGCTTTCCGCATTTTGCGGATCCGCACATTGCCAGAACTATATAGAAAATGCCTTTTCTTGTCCGCAATTGTGGACAAGAATAGGACATGTTCTATAGGCTCTACAAAAAACGCAGTGTTCGCCCGATCAGGCCTGATCTTGTGCGCACACTTGCGTTCAGTCCGCCCCACCGCAGTGACAGAATTTTTTTTTCTGATCACTCCAAAATCACCGTAAAATCGCTGCAGCGCTATAAAGATCATTCGTGAGGGGCATGGCGAGTTCATAGAAGATTTTTTGCCATAAGTTAGCGTAAATTGATATATTTTTTTTTTTCTTACAAAGTCTCATATTCCACTAACTTGTGACAAAAAAATAAAATCTCACATGAAACTCACCATACCCCTCACAGAATCCAAATGCGTAAACATTTTTAGACATTTATATTCCAGACTTCTTCTCACGCTTTAGGGCCCCTAAAATGCCAGGGCAGTATAAATACCCCACAAATGACCCCATGTCGGAAAGAAGACACCCAAAGGTATTCGCTGAGGGGCATATTGAGTCCATGAAAGATTGAACTTTTTGTCACAAGTTAGCGGAAAGGGAGACTTTGTGAGTAAAAACAACAAAAAAATCATTTTCCGCTAACTTGTGCCCAAAAAAAAATAAAAATTCTATGAACTCGCCATGCCCCTCACGGAATACCTTGGGGTATCTTCTTTCCAAAATGGGGTCACATGTGGGGTATTTATACTGCCCTGGCATTTTAGGGGCCCTAAAGCGTGAGAAGAAGTCTGGAATCCAAATGCCTAAAAATGCCCTCCTAAAAGGTACTCATTGGAATTTGGGCCCCTTTGCGCACCTAGGCTGCAAAAAAGTGTCATACATGTGGTATCGCCGTACTCAGGAGAAGTTGGGCAATGTGTTTTGGGGTGTATTTTTACATATACCCATGCTGGGTGAGAGAAATATATCTGTCAAATGACAACTTTGTATAAAAAAAATGGGAAAAGTTGTCTTTTAGAGAGATATTTCTCTCACCCAGCATGGGTATATGTAAAAATACACCCCAAAACACATTGCCCTACTTCTTCTGAGTACGGCGATACCACATGTGTGACACTTTTTTGCAGTCAAATGCGCAAAGGGGCCCAAATTCCAATGAGTACTTTAAGGATTTCACAGGGCATTTTTACGCATTTGGATTCCAAACTACTTCTCATGCTTTAGGCCCCCTAAAATGCAAGGGCAGTATAAATACCCCACATGTGACCCCATTTTGGAAAGAAGACACCCCAAGGTATTCCGTGAGGGGTATGGTGAGTTCATGTAAAATTTAATTTTTTGTCACAAGTTAGTGGAATATGAGACTTTGTAAAAAAAATTAATAATCATTTTCCGCTAACTTGTGACAAAAAATAAAAACTTCCATGAACTCACTATGCCCATCAGCGAATACCTTAGAGTGTCTACTTTCCGAAATGGGGTCATTTGTGGGGTGTTTCTACTGTCTGGGCATTGTAGAACCTCAGGAAACATGACAGGTGCTCAGAAAGTCAGAGCTGCTTCAAAATGCGGAAATTCACATTTTTGCACCATAGTTTGTAAACGCTATAACTTTTACCCAAACCAATAACTATACACTTATTACATTTTTTTTTATCAAAGACATGTAGAACAATACATTTTGAGAAAAATTCATATAGAAATGTAGTTTTATTTGAAAAAATTTACAACCAAAAGTGAAAAATGTCATTTTTTTGCAAAAATTTCGGTCAATTTCGATTAATATAAAAAAAAGTTAAAATGTCAGCAGCAATGAAATACCACCAAATGAAAGCTTTATTAATGAGAAGAAAATGAGGTAAAATTCATTTGGGTGGTAAGTTGTATGACCGAGCAATAAACCGTGAAAGTAGTGTAGTACAGAATTGTAAAGTGGTCTGGTCATTAAAGGGATTCTGTCACCTCCCCTAAGCCAAAAAACGATTTTAAAGCAGCCATGAAGCACAGCTTACCTGGATTAGGCTGTGCTCTTTTATCTTGCAATCCGTCCAGCAGTTACTGCAAAAAACGACTTTTATTGATATGCAAATGTGTCCTGAAGGTGCCCAGAGGGGCGTTTTGTTCCTTTTAGAGAGCCCAGTACCGCCCCTCTTACAGTGCCCAGCCCGCCTTCCTTGCACTGTCTAACCGCCCCCAGCCTGCCACAGCCTCTCCTCCCTCTCCTCCCCCTCCCTCACGCCGAACGAACTTTCGCACAGGCGCAGTACCCACTGTGGGCTGCGCCTGTGCGATCAGCAGGAGACTGAGGGCAGGAGCTTCATCCTCGTCACTGGGCATGCGCCGAGCCCAGTGACGTCCGATGCTCGCTCTTCCCTCAGTCAGCAGGGAAGAGCGAGCATCGGACGTCACTGGGCTCGGCGCATGCCCAGTGACGAGGATGAAGCTCCTGCCCTCAGTCTCCTGCTGATCGCACAGGCGCAGCCCTCAGTGGGTACTGCGCCTGTGCGAAAGTTCGTTCGGCGTGAGGGAGGGGGAGGAGAGGGAGGAGAGGCTGTGGCAGGCTGGGGGCGGTTAGACAGTGCAAGGAAGGCGGGCTGGGCACTGTAAGAGGGGCGGTACTGGGCTCTCTAAGAAGAACAAAACGCCCCTCTGGGCACCTTCAGGACACATTTGCATATCAATAAAAGTCGTTTTTTGCAGTAACTGCTGGACGGATTGCAAGATAAAAGAGCACAGCCTAATCCAGGTAAGCTGTGCTTCATGGCTGCTTTAAAATCGTTTTTTGGCTTAGGGGAGGTGACAGAATCCCTTTAAGGGGGTTTAAGCTAGGGGAGCTGAGGTGGTTAAAAAGTGGGTTTTGACAATTTTCTTAAAATTTTGAAGAATTGCATTTAAACTTCTAAGCCTTCTAACGTCCTAAAAAAATAAAATGGCATTTCCAAAATGATCCCAACATAAAGTAGACATATGGGGAATTTTAAGTAATAAATATTTTATGAGGTATCACTTTCTGTTTTAAAAGCAGAGAACTAGAAATTTTGAAAATTGCTAATTTTTCGAAATTTTTTGGTAAATTTGGGATTTTTTCATAAATAAAGGTGAAATATATTGACTCAAAATTTATGACTATTATGAAGTACAATGTGTCACGAGAAAACAATCTCTGAATGACTTGGATAAGTAAAGGCGTTCCAAAGTTATTACCACATAAAGTGAGATACTGTATGTCAGTTTTACAAAATTAGGCCTGGTCAGGAAGGGGGCAAATGGCCCAGATGGGAAGTGGTTAAAGACACTTTGGGTAGAACCCTCACAGGGTGTCCAAAAGAGAATGGTGGTACTCCTACATCTGCTGCTGCAGTAGAGCAAAGCGGAGAGCAGCTGGAACAGGAAGCCAAAGAGCGGGGCGCTTCCATCACATTTGTGCGCAAAACCAAGAACAAACTTCAGCGAGAATTGGATGATCTGATGGTGGACCTGGAATTATGTCGCATATAGAGAAATGCGGCTCGGCCCGATATGCCCAAGGATGTGACCGAGCTGAGGCTGATGCTCGGGAGAAGGAGACCAAGGCCCTCTCCTTGGTTAGAGCCCTTGAAGAAGCGCTTGAGGAGCGAGGTGAATGTTAGAGGCTGAACAAGCAACTCAGAGCAGAGATGGAGGATCTCATGTGCTCAAAGGATGACGTCGGGAAGAACGTCTATGAGTTGGAGAAGACTAAGCTTGACGAGTTAGAGGCAAGAGCTTCTCCAGATGACAGGTTGGCTCAATCAAAGGAAAATGAGAAACCTGAAGAGGAGCATCCTCTGAAAGATGCCAAGAAGTCAGAGCCTGTTAGGAATGGGCCTGAAGATTGTGGCACAGCACTGCCGGCTGAGGCAGAGAAGATGGAAGAAGTTTCTTCTGAACAAGTTGATGAAGCTGATGTGGAGGTAGAAGTCAATACATCCATGGCAGTGAGTAGCCAGGACCGGGTCATGAAAGATGTCCCCTCTGCCGTCAATGCGTTCCAGAAAGTCAGCGGTCTGCTGGGGAAGAAATATGAGGAGACAGATGGCCAGCATGCAGATGTTGTCTACTACTGTGAGATGGCTCTCCTAGAGCCTACCTGAAAGGAGAACAATGTCCTGGGTGACCCTCTGGAGGGAATGCCAGAAGATGAAGAGTCTGATGAGGGAAGACGAGGGGTTAAGAATGCAAGTATATGATGCCGTGTCCGAGGAGGATGAGAAAGCTAACAGAGTGAATGAAGACTCCAAAGGAGAACCAAAGGCGAAGAAGCTAAGGCCGATGAGTTGGAGTGGGATAAATCCTCAGATGTTCCAGAGACCAAGGATAAGGCTGTAGAGGGGTCTGCCGAAGTGGGGAGAGCCACTGAAGAAGTAGAAGACTCTGAAACTGAAGCCAATCTGGAGCTAAACCCTGTGGGGAGTAAAGAAAAAAGAGAAGTGTTATCTGTTGATAGAAGAAAGAAACAAAGCGAGTGTGAACACCAGGTGACATCAGAGCGGCTAAAGGGTGGTATAAAACAGACCAGCCAGATCTCCAACAAAAGGAGGAGGCGGGAGCTTCTCGTGGAAAACACGGCTGTAAAGATTGCGGAAGTTAGAGGTCATGGACCTAAGAAGAAATCTGGAAAAGGAGCAAGCCAGAAAGCTAAGAAAAAGTTCTCCAGCAAAGAGGAGAAGGAGGAGTCCCTTAGACACTGTCTGTTAGGTAGAAAGTCAGTGTTTATGAAATACCAAGCTCTGTTAGCCTGGGGGTGGCAGAATAGAGAGAAATATGTGACACTGACCACATCTTCCAGAGGGCATGGTACTATGTGGGTAAATCCCCAGACCTCCGGTCTGAAGAAGAGGGGTGGGATATGTGGTAATGTGAACAGTGCTGGAAGGTGTGTTGTCCCACTTCAGGTGCCTCAGATGGGTGAGACAGATAAAATCCAGAGAGTGGCAGTAGTCTCAGCAAAGCATAGTTTGCTGAGACATTTTTGTATACATTTTCTGGGCTGGATTTTACTTGGACTGGTGGCTAGGCTTGGTAGAGGGAGTTGCCAGTCCACACCCTTCCAGTATGGGTTTTCCTATCTACCTGAGGTGATCGCAGGTGAGGCCTGCTGTAATCAGGCTTGCATAAAGCGCCTCAGAGTAGGTCAGTCTGGGGAGGGAGAGCGAGACTGTTTTGTGAAGCAGAGGCTCTATGTGTGGTCTCAGTCAGGAGGACTGAGGGGCCACAAGGCTTTGAATAGCCTGAGGTTTGGAGGACCTAGCGACACCTAGAGAACGAGGGTTGCACGCCCAGCGTCTGGAGGACTACTGGGCCACACTCCTCCAAAAGGTACTGGAGTTGCCACAGCCTTGAGGCTGCAGTATTGATGTTGGCTGAGGAAAGCTGCATATGTTGTCCATGTGTGAACTGAGCTCTATGAGTGAGGTAGGGACGTATTGTGTTTAGGTAGCGCCTAGACGGGCAGGAGTTTATTTGTGTTTTAAGTGTTGGCGGTGCGGGAACCTCACCTCACCCAGTGATGTATAACTGGACTATCCTTTATAAGAAGACTGTCAAAATACATGCACAGTTTGGACATGAAAATCCGTTGTCTGGTGAGATATCTGTGAGTGTGACCACCTGAAAAGAGACAATCCCTTCCAATATACATATATATATATAGCAGAGCTGTATCTGAAGCTGTTCTGCCAGAGTGCTAGTGGGGGAGGGGAAGACAGATGTAGCAGAGCTGTATAGCAAGCGGTTCTGCCACAGTGCTGGAGGGTACTGGCGGAGACAGATGTAGCAGAGCTGTATAGGAAGCGGTTCTACGGCAGTGCTAGAGGGTACTGGCGGAGACAGATGTAGCAGAGCTTTATAGGAAGCGGTTCTGCCACAGTGCTAGAGGGTACTGGCGAAGACAGATATAGCAGAGCTGTATATGAAGTGGTTCTGCAGCAGTGCTAGAGGATATTGGCAGAGACAGATGTAGCAGAGCTGTATAGGAAGCGGTTCTGCCACAGTGCTAGAGGGTACTGGCGAAGATAGACGTAGCAGAACTGTATATGCATCTATAAAGATACATGGTCTAAGGCTACTTGCACTTGCGGCACAGTGATTCAGCAAGCCGGAACTGCAATCCGGCAAAATGTATGCCAACTAATGACATTAAATTATGTATCATGTCTGCATCTATGGGTTGGTCATTGTACCACACATTATTTGTTTTTCCCATATCTGCAGTAATACAATTGATAGATCATTATATTTTGTGACCAGTGTGTCCGTCCAGGGTGGCGCTCGTTTTCTTTTCCCCTGCTCCCTTACCCTGTCCTTGGCATTCACTATATGTGTATTTTTTTATCGTGAACTCAATAAAAACGTATATATTTTTCTAATTATTGGTACTCTAAGCTCCTTTCTTCTGTTTTCTGCTTTTCTAATGACGTTAGTAAGACTGATCAGGATCCTGATCAGTTAGAAAAATGCATTGAAATGCCGGATCCGTCTTTCGGGTATCATCCGGCAAAACAGATCTGGCATTTAGTTTTTTCAGTCTGTGCTTGCGCAGATCAGAAGGACTTATCCGGCACTAATACATTCCTATGGGGATAAATGCCGGATCCGGCATTCAGGCAAGTGTTCAGTTTTTTTGGATGGAGATAAAACTGCAGCATAAAGACTGAACTGAAGACATCCTGATGCATCCTGAACGGATTGCTCTCCATTCAGAATGCATGGGGATATGCCTGATCAGTTCTTTTCCGGTATTGAGCCCTAGGACGGAACTCAGTGCCGGAAAAGAATAACGCTAGTGTGAAAGTACCCTTAGGTGTATATACACAACTCTAGTAGAGCTGTAATGGAAAATAATCTGCATCAGTGCTAGTCGGTGGGGGATGGTAATATTTTAGGGGAGGCAAAAGCACAGATCATTTGGCTAATAGCTAACATGCTTTTGGGCTGATGTATAGGAATTAATTATTGTTTTGCTGCTAAGAATGGGTTTTGTGTGTAAAACTGTATTAGAATGCAGGACAGCCACATGGTACTGTCTTAGCTCATTCCCATGGCTCTCTGAGCACGATTCCCCAGCAGGGGGAGGGGCCTCACAGACACTGCAGGCTGACAGACTGATGACTCATACTCTTCACATGGACTAGCATGCAAGGACTGAGTTCTGAGTGTGATGTCATAAGGAGGCGTGGCCGGCCTTCACTCAAACTGCCTAAGCCCGCCCAGCCTTAGAAGCAGGAAACCTGGAAGTGAACAGTATAGCTGGCTGCAGGTAAGGATGAAGTAGCAAGATGGGAATACCCCTTTATAGGGAACCTGTCACCTGGATTTTGGGTAGAGAGGTGAGGACATGGGCTGCTAGATCGCCGCTAGCACATCCGCAATATCCAGTCCCCATAGCTCTGTGTGCTTTTTTTGTGTAAAAAAACCCCGATTTTATAGATATGTAAATTTACCTTAGATGAGTCCTGTCTCCTCCATTCTTGAGAGAGGAGTCGGCGTTCTCTGACTCTGAGCCAAGCCATGCCCACTGTGAAGGAGCCCAGCACCGCCCCGCATCCTGGGAATCGCCTCCTTGCTCCCCGACATCACAAAGCTAGAGCGCCGTAATCTCGCAATGCATGAGCTAGCGCATGCGCTGTTCATTCCCTGAGGCTGATTCACAGGGAAGAAACACTGTGCCGACACTGCGCATGCGCTAGCTCGAGCATTGCAAGATTGCGGCGCTATAGCTTTGTGACGTCGGGGAGCAAGGAGGAGATTCGAAGTATGTGGGGCGGTGCTGGGCTCCTTCACAGTGGGCGTGGCTGGGCTCCGGAAACATTACTAGCCTCATTTACATATATATAAAATAGTTTTTTTTTTACACAAAACAAGCACACAGAGCTATGGGGAATGGATATTGCTGATGTGCTAACAGCGATCTAGCAGCCCCTGTCCTCAGCTCTATACACAAAATCCAGGTGACAGGTTCCCTTTAACATAGATTTATATGCACATTTGTTGAAGACATGATGTAAATTATATCTGATGACAGTATAAAGGCTCTTAGGAGGTAGTAGCGGGGTGTAGTAACACAACTCTGGGGTGTTATACTACCTATAATTAACAGCTTCTTTTTATAGCTACTATGCTATCTATTATAAATAGCTTCTCCTTATAACTACTGTCCTACCTCATAATAATAATAATAAATCTTTGCTCAGAACATAGAATAGACAGACAATAACACAAAGCTATAAGCCAAAAGCCAGGTGTGCAAACCAAGACAGGTACAGTCAGCATACCTTACAATGGCAGCCGTGTGCACAATGAGACATGTAAGACCAGCTCTCTTTTTTCTCCCCCCCCCCCCCCAGACTGGAATATTTAGGATCAATCACTCATAAACGTTACATCCCATCATCATCGGATTTTATTGCATAATTTCTTATCAAGTTCACTAACTTTACATAAAATCAATAAAAATCTTACCCTACGACCAATCCACCGGATCTATCCATTTTTTCACCTTCCATATTCCTTGTGTCTACAGCCCCTTTTCTTTTAACACACTGTCTATCACACTTAACTCTTTCCTTCTAAACACATACATGTTCCTCACATCCCATAATACTTTTTTCAAACACACCATAAACAGCCACAGCACTCTTTCTCTCTCACCACTAAACCCAAACATCATCACTAGAGATGAGCGAATCGAAGCTGATGAAGTGGAATTTGATCAGAATTCCAGGAATTATTCGATTTGCACCGAATCCGAATTTCCTCACGCTTCGTGGTAACAAATCACATTTTTTCCTAAACTTGCTGCTGCACATGTTAGAACATGGAGCAAGGAACTCTGGGAACGAGGGATCACCCACAATGCCATGCATGCAGCCAATCAGCAGCCAGCCAGCCCTGTGATGTCACAGCCCTATAAATAGCCTCAGCCATCTTGGATTCTGCCATTTTCCAGTGTACTTAGTGCAGGGAGAGACTTCAGCAGGCGCTACGGACAGTGTTAGGAAACACTTGAAAACTTATATTTTGCTGAATAGAAGTTCAGGGAAAGATCAGTAGAAGTGTAGGGAAAGGATAGGGAGGAATTATTCCACAATATTGAAGCAGAACAGGGTTCAGTAGGGGAGGTTACAGCCTGGGTAATAGGAACAATTCTATTACACCTTGCTGCACGGACTGCGGATCCAAATTACCATTATACAGCTGCTCATTTCAGGTTTGCAATACCTCTGTAATTCCAGCAAACCGTTCTTGTTATTGGGGTCTTATTAGCCCTTGTGCGGTGCAGTTATATGTGTTCTAAAGCCTTTTTTGTCGTGTATTAGTGGGGGGAAAAAAGGGACTTATTAGCCATTGTGTGTTTAAGTGAGAAAATTACAGCCCTTTTTGGGCTTGTATTAGTGGCAAAAAAAAAATTATTTGTTCCATTGTACTACAGCCATTTATGGGGTGTATTAATAGGATAGATACGTATGTCCTATTAGCCGTTCTGCAGTGAATTGTGATTGTTATATTTATTTTTTTGGGGTGTATTAATAGGAAAAATAATACGTCTTATAACCCGTCTGCAGTGAACCGACATTGTTATCCAGCCATTGTTGGGGTGTATTAATGGGAAAAATAAGTACGTGTTATTAGCCGTTCTGTGGATAATTTACATTGTCATACAGCCATTGTTGGTGTTTATTAATAGGAAAAATAATTACTTCTTATTAGCCATTCTGCGGTGAAATTACATTGTCATTCAGTGGTGAAATTTGTTTGTGATACAGCCTTTTTTGGAAAATTGGTCAGTAGCTGTAACTAAAGTCAAGGACAATATATGTCCTTTATGGCCCATTGGGTAAATGTGGTTCCTGCCAGCCACACGAGCAACTTGGCCAGGTGACGCCGCTTCCGCCTCCACGTTCTCACGCCGTTGGTCTTGCGACAATGTCCGCCTCTGCTGCTTCCTCATCCTCCACCGTGTCCTGAGCCACCACTGCAGGGACAATTCACAGTGCTCCTCCAGCATACCACATGTGCAGGGCACGGCGGTGTCACGCTGTTCTACACCTCGTTTGCCTGGGCGAACGGAGTAACACAGGGGAGGAACTGCTCCGTGTCCTTCATTAAGAAATCAAATCCTGGCTTTCTCCGTGACAACTCAAAATCGGAACCATGGTGACTGACAAAGGAGGGCTGAGCCATGCACGTGGCGCACGTGTTCAATCTGGTTGTAAAGCAGTTCCTGAAGTCTTCCGTCCATCTGCAAGACATCCTAAAGATGGCCAGGAAACTTTGCATGCACTTCAGCCACTCGTACTCCACTAAGCACACCCTCCTTGAGCTGCAGCAGCAGAACGGCATCCCCCAACATAGGCTGATATGCGACGTTTCCACCCGTTGGAATTCCACCCTCCATATGTTGGACCGACTATACGAACAGAGAAAGGCCATAAACGATTTCTTGATGATCCAAGCGGACAGAGGTACTCCCCTATGTAACTTCGATGTTAGCCAGTGGCAGCTCATGCGTTGAGGAGGCCTTTGAGGAGGCCACTTTATTTGTCAGTCGCCAGGACTACAGGATGAACAACGTCATTCCACTGATTCATATCCTGGAAAAGATGCTGGTAAATCTGGCTGGTCAGGGGACTGGAGACGTGGCGCCTATATCTCACGCCACATGAGCCCTGTGGGGACTGAACTGGAGGAGGAGGACATTGGAGCACAAGCAATGTGTAGCGAAATGGGTGGTTTTTCTTCTCAGGTGACATGAGAGGAGGAGCAAGAGGGAGATGAGGAAGACGAGGCAGATGACCCAGGCACACCATGGCAGTATGCAGTGGAGATGGAGGCAGGGAGTCCCTCCGAGTCACTTGCGCAAATGGCCCGATGCATGCTCACTTGTTTGCATAGTCACAGATGAATTGTCACCATTCACCAGAGGGATGTCTACTGGCTCTCTACCATGTTAGACGCTCGCTACCGGTCCAAAACGGGGGCCTTTTCAACACCCGCTGAAAGGAAGGACAAACTGAACTTCTATAAAGACATCCTATATAGTCATTTGGCTGCTGCCTATCTGTGCCATCGTCCATCCTCTTGCAGGTCTGACCGGGGGGGCCCTCTGCGCTCATGTTCCACTGCCATGGCTGCTGGGGTGTTAGGAGCAGTACCAGCTACATCAGCAGCAGCCTGAGTTTATAGTCGCTGATGAGCAGCTTTCTTCACCCGCATAGTTAAGAAACTACTCACCAGCAGCTAGACATAAAGTAGAACATGAACCAATAGGTGGTGGCATACTTGGAGTGCACTCAGGGCAGCCAAACTGGATTTGTGGCTGCAACTGGCCGAGCTTTCCCTGGAAAAGCTGTCCTGCCCGGCCAGTAGTGTGGCATCAGAGCGGGTGTTTAGTGTGGCGGGGGCCATAGTTACCCAAGGAAAACTCGCCTGTCCAACCAAAATGTGGAAAGACTGACCTTTGTCAATATGAATCAGGCATGGATCAGCCAGGATTTCCACCCACCAATGCCTGTTGCATCAGATTAGATCATCCATGCTGCCTCACCCAAACCCTGAAAAAAGAGACCGGTTTCTTCTGGCTACCTGCCGCAGCTATTATTCTGATGCTGCCACCCGCCTGATGCCACACATCTGATGCCAAGTGCTCCTTCTTACACCCACCATCATCAGCGGGTACTGTTATTGCCACCCACCTCCCCACTCTGTCACCGGGTCACTCTGTAGTCTACTCATGTTGCTGCTGCTGCCACCTCCACACTATGTCGCCTTGCCACTCTGTGGTCTCCTCATGCTGCTGACACCTCCACACTATGTCACCTTGCCACTCTGTGGCCTCCTCATGCTGCTGCTGCCACCTCCACACTCTGTCATTGTGCCACTCTATGGCCTCCTCATGCTGCTGCTGCTGCCACCTCACCACTATGTCATTGGGCCACACTGTGGACTTCTCAAGCTGTTCTCCCATCCTCCCCACTCCATGACTGGGCCACTATTTTGCCTTTTTGGCCTGGATGACATTACCATTTTTTTTGTCCTTCTTCTGATCTGTCAGAAGGAAGGAAAAATGAGACGTACAACGGATCCTCTCTGTGTTGCAGCTGTAAGGCCTGTATGGTCCCATCAGATTTGGCTTATGATTTGGTAGCCAAAAGCAGGAGTGGGTACAAAACACAGAAGACATGCAAATATTCCATTCACGTGTCATCTCAGTTTTTTTTGGGCATTAGCAATACTGATGGATTACTGACAAAATAAGGCAAAATAATCAGTGACGTCAACACAAACTTACTGCTGACATCCTCTCCTCTCTGTCAGGGGGGGGGCTCTACTTGTACAAGCGTTTAACAGAACAGGTTCTGTAGACATCTATGTTGAATCTGCTGGCGACGGTGTAAAAGGAGTGCGGTTCTTCTTGATGCTAACATCGACCTGTAAGGCTGAGTTCATACTTGAGTTATTTGGTCAGTTTTGGCCCCGTAACTGCCCAAATAAGTGAAGTGTGCAGTGATTCTAAGAGCGACGCCTGCCATCTGCATGTCATACTGACTCACAGTATTGTTTCACTACCACAGCAGACTCGATATATGTGTTACTGCAAGGCACAGTGTTCTACACCACTATACAGGCTCTCTGCAGCCAGGAAATAGCTGGGTTTTTTTTTACGCGATTCACCGCAAATAAATTCGGATTGAATCGAATCGTTTCAGAAAATTTGGTGAACTGGCCGAATCAAATTTTTAAAAAAAATTTGCTTATCTCTAATCATTACCTCAAAAATCAACCACGTCACCCAGTCAGTTCTTTACATAACTTTCCTAACCTCTTACTTTTCTAGCATACAAACAATTCCAAAAAAGATATACTATGTTCTCCTTCCCACTACATTCATGTCTTGGACAGTCCTCGCTCCTTACTAGTCTTGTCTTCTTTTCTTCTGGAACTCTCTCACTGGTAGCACTCCATGTGATGTCTGCCACACTATCTCACTGCCTATTAGTCATACCATTCATTCTCACCTTTTCCTATACATTCTTCACATCACATCCTCTCACCAGGTTTATATCACATTCAATTTGTTTTCCCTCACTCATTCTTGTCACTAACTTTTTATCCTTTAACACTCTAACCTCCTCGTCGCACAACTCAAATTTTGTCAGAAACTTCACAACCCATACATACCATACTGGACTCTCAAAAGCAATTGGCTTACGTAAATCCCTTTTATCCCACTTTAATCCAAACAAATAATTCCCAAATAAATATCTGCACATACAATCGTACTTACTATCCTTCTCGATAGCTTTCAGAATAAAAATGACTATATTCACACCAAAGAAAATTTCTAAGTTTGGAAAACCCAAATCTCCCTCTTCTATCTTTTTCACTAGGACTTCTCTCCTTGCTCTCTCTGACCTGGAATAATAAAAAAAGACAAATGGGGGGCGTGTCCGGACGCTGACGGTAATGGCTGCCTGAAGGAGCTGCTCCGGCCTGCACCGCAACTTACCTGCCAGCGACTCATCTCTTCTGGATCATATGGGGAAGAAAGTGGCTCCAAAAAAGACCCCTCTCCCTCCCCGATCCCCCTCACCTACTAGGACCCTTGAACAGTGCTGGGAATGCGCACCGGGTCCAGCGCTTCCACCACGCAGCACCAAGGCACAGTGGGCCTCTTTCTATTCCTCCCTCCCCGCGCCTGATTCCCGCGCCCTGAGCAGGGAGACGGACACAGTGCTACATACCCCTGCTGGATCTCTTCAGGGAATTGGATCGCCGTCTGCAGTGTCCACACACGGATCCTCTGACCTGGGGCTCTCACCGGCCGCCCTGGACTTTCGCCTCCTACTGCTGGAAGGAGGGATCCCGCCATGATGGCTCCTGGGGGCGACTTCAAGTAAAGGTGGCTACTAGGGGACGGGATATTATCCCAGGGGACCCTGCATCTAGCCTTCCTGGGACCCCCCTGCATGAGCCCTGGCGAAATTAGCAGCTCCCAGCCCCACCATTGCTGGATCAGGGGGACAGCAGCTCTCCTCTCCCTTCTGACATCTGGGCCAGATCCCCAAGCCCTCCATCACTCGCCGTTACGGAACCTCCACAGCCCTGGGCGAGCTATTTTAGCCGTTTTCCTACAAAAGAGGACTTTCGGGTTCTTATTTCTGAAGTTACGGAGGCCTGCAGAGCTGACATTGCGGCATCTGCTTACATTGTGTTTCATCACATACTCACATGATGCGGTGCATAGCCTTCAATGTCAAGGGGCTTAACTCCAACGCCAAGAGGAAACTCTTGCTTTTGGAATTGAAATCCCTTAAAGCGGACATTGTGTTCTTACAGGAAACACACTTGGATGGCAACTCCTCCTTCCTTTTTGCCTCCCACCTGTATCCTACCGCTTATTCAGCTACTCATAGCCGTCGGAGGGCGAGTGTTGCCATCTTGGTGTCTGCACAGTGTCCTCTCAGCATTGAATCTTCAATTATAGACCCGGATAGACCCATCACCTTATGTAAAATTTACGCACCAAACACGTCCCAGATACGCTTTCTCGACGGAATCTTCCACAAGGTGTTTGCTGAGGGAGTGGACTCTTCAGAGCCCCTAGTCCTCCTAGGTGGGGATTTTAATGTAGTGTTCTCTGAATCGTTGGATCGCCTGGCCCTCCCGGGTAGACCAATACACTCGACACAGCAGCTCTCAGCCAGAGATTTTCATAAACTAGTGCGGAAATACTCCCTGTATGACCTTTGGTACCATTTCGACCCTCAGATTATTGGAGGGAGCAGACATGGGCCGAATAACCTGGTCAGACCATGCTCCTGTACTAGTGGACATTAGTAGTGAGTCGGCCATGTTCGCCATTGCCACTGGAGACTTAATGACTCCCTCCTGAAACAGCCTACCATTAGGGAGGAACTCCGCGAACACCTGAAATGTACTTTGACCTAAATGAGGGATCAGTAGGGGATGTCTGTCCTTTGTGGGAAGCGCATAAAGTGGTTATGAGGGTGTCATGGTCTTACCTCCTTGCTGTTCTCCTTCGTTTGACATGTGCTGGCGGCCATCTTGGTTTCTGGGTTTCTTGTAGCCTCCCACCCTGCGGCTCCTCCTTCCCACTGGGAGGAGCTGGATGCCTAGCTCATATATATAGGAGGTCTGTGGCTTCAGTTCCTTGCTTGGTCCTCCTGTGCTCACATGCTTCTAAGACTGCTGCTGCTTCTGGTTCCTGATCCTGGCTTCGTCTGACTACCCTGCTGATTCCTGATCCTGGCTTCGTCTGACTACCCTGCTGGTTCCTGATCCTGGCTTCGTCTGACTACCCTGCTGGTTCCTGATCCAGGCTTCATCTGACTACCCTTCTGGTTCCTGATCTCTGGTTTCGCAAGACCCTGCTTCGGTTTAGCCATCCGTTTGGACTTTTGCCTTACTGCTTTATTTTCAATAAAGCCTTCTTATTTCCACTTATCTCTTGTTGTACGTCTGGTTCATGGTTCCATGACATTAGGACCAAGCCATGAATTCTGACGGTACAGGGCCATCCTGGCTACCTACGCTGGTTGCCAGACTTGATCAGCAGGGTCACCTGTTGGGTCGGTTCGCTGTGGCGTTGCAAACCCTGCTTGAACGCACGGCTCATTTAGCTTCCGTTGCCGATGGGTCGGTTGTCGCTCCTGGGCCCGCTCCTACTGCCGCTCCGGTTGTTGCGCCAGAGTCTACCCCGACACCTGTTGCTGCGCCTGTGGTGTTTCGGGGTATGACCGGTTCTGCCCCCCTTCCACAGCGCTTTGGGGGAGAGCCAACTCAGTGCCGAGGTTTCCTTAACCAGGTGGGCATTTACTTTGAGTTGCTGCCACGTGCCTTTCCTACTGAGAGATCAAAGGTGGGCTTCTTGATCTCGCTGCTCTCGGACAAGGCCTTGGCCTGGGCCAGCCCTTTATGGGAGAACAACAATCCGGTGGTTGCCGAGTTTTCCGGTTTTGTTGCTTCTCTTCGGAAGGTATTCGATGTGCCGGCTCGTGCTGCCTCTGCTGCGAAGCTCCTTATGTCCATCAGACAGGGTTCACGATCCGTAGCTGAATACGCTATTGAGTTTCGTACCCTGGCAGCAGAGGTGGGCTGGAATAATGAGGCTCTGGTCGCTGCTTTCTCTCATGGTCTCTCGGATGCCTTGAAGGATGAGGTTGCAGCTAAGGACCTACCAGTGGAGCTCGAGTCTCTTATTTCTTTCCTGATTTTGATTGACACCAGACTCAGGGAGAGACCTTCCTTTAAGGAGAGCCTGCGGAGGCCTTCTAACAGATTGGCGCCTACGTTTGCTGTCCCACCCGTGCCTCCCTCTCCTCCCACGCCTCCTGGGGATGACTTGTCTGGGGGTGAACCCATGCAGCTGGGGTTTGCTCGCCTGTCCGAGGGGGAGAGGGTACTCCGGAGACGCGAGGGCCGATGCATGTACTGTGGTCTCGGTGGGCATTTTCGGTTGGCATGCCCGAACCGTCCGGGAAACGCTCGCACCTGAGATCCTGTCGGGGGCAGATCTTGGGTGGAGTCTCCTCGTCCCCGGTTTCCCGTGTTGACAAACCACTGATGACTGTTGTCCTCTCCTGGGTCGGGGGCTCGGTGACGACCCAGGCGTTGGTGGACTCTGGTGCTGGTGGTTTGTTCATTGATAGTGTGTTCGCTGCCGCCAATTCCATTCCTCTGCAGCCTCGAGGTTCCCCACTGGCTCTTGAGGCGATAGACGGCAGACCCCTTCTGTCGCCACACGTGACTCATGAGACCCTTCCAGTGGGGATGGCCATTGGTGCCGTTCACAGAGAGTCGGTCTGTCTCCAGGTTATTTCGTCTCCACACTACTCGGTGGTCTTGGGGTACCCCTGGCTCCAGAAGCATAATCCGACTTTCGATTGGAAATCGGCCGAGATCCTCTCGTGGTCACCGCAGTGTGGGGCTAGTTGCATCCATGGGCCTGTCAAGTTGCTGTGTACTTCCTCGGACTCTCTGTTGCCTCCTGAATACGAGGAGTACCGGGATGTATTCGATAAGGTGCGTGCGGTTGCCCTACCTCCGCACCGCCCATACGATTGTGCCATAGAGTTACAATCTGGTGCCGTTCCTCCTCGTGGCAAAGTCTATCCACTGTCGTAGCGGAGAATGAGGCCATGGAGGAGTACGTGAGGGAGGCGCTTTCACGCGGACACATTCGCAAATCCTCGTCCCCGGCAGGGGCTGGATTTTTCTTTGTGAAAAAGAAGGGTGGTGAGTTGAGGCCTTGCATCGATTACAGGGGTCTCAATCGCATCACGATCAAGAACGCTTACCCGATACCCTTGATTTCCGAGCTGTTCGATCGCCTCAAAGGGGCCACGGTCTTTACCAAACTCGACCTGAGGGCGGCATATAACCTGGTAAGGATCAAGGCGGGCGATGAGTGGAAGACCGCGTTTAACACCAGGACCGGTCATTATGAATCCTTGGTTATGCCCTTTGGGTTGTGCAATGCGCCTGCAGTCTTCCAGGAATTCATCAACGATGTTTTCCGTGACCTGTTGCAGCAGTGTGTGGTGGTCTATTTGGATGACATCTTGGTATATTCTGAATCCATGGAGGCCCACATTCTGGATGTCAGACGAGTGTTGCAACGGTTACGAGAGAACAAGCTGTTCGGTAAGCTTGAGAAATGCGAATTTCACCGATCCCAGGTAACCTTCTTAGGTTACATCATTTCCGCTGAGGGGTTCTCCATGGATCCTGAGAAGGTTTCGGCTGTCTTACAGTGGCCCCAGCCCAGTGGTCTTCGTGCCCTGCAGCGCTTTTTGGGCTTCGCCAATTATTATCGGAAGTTCATCAGGGACTTTTCCATGCTAGCCAAGCCTCTCACGGATCTGACCAGGAAGGGCAGTAATCCCCAGGTCTGGCCGCCCGAGGCCATCCGAGCTTTTGAGGCTCTAAAGTCCGCCTTTGTGTCGGCTCCGATTCTGTCGCATCCCAACCCTGGGTTGCCGTTTGTCCTCGAGGTGGACGCGTCTGAGACGGGAGTAGGCGCCCTCCTGTCTTAGCGTAGAACACCAGAGGGTCCTCTGCTTCCTTGTGGGTTTTACTCCCGGAAACTGTCTTCCGCGGAGTGCAACTATCAGATTGGTGACAGGGAGTTATTGGCCATCGTGCAGGCCCTTAAAGAATGGAGGCACTTGCTCGAGGGCTCGGTGGCTCCGGTTCTCATCCTGACGGACCACAAGAATCTGACCTACCTCTCTGAGGCCAAGAGATTGACACCACGTCAGGCCAGATGGGCTCTGTTCTTGTCACGTTTTAATTACGTGGTCTCCTACCTACCCGGTTCCAAGAACATCAGAGCGGATGCCTTATCACGGCAGTACTCCGAGCTGTCCGGGGAGGAGTCGATTCCGACTTCGGTCATACCTCCGAATCAGATCCTGGCCGCCATTCGCACCAGCCTGACCTCTCCCCTGGGTGAGCAGATTTTGGCGGCTCAATCTGGTGCTCCCTCTGGGAGACCCAACGGCAGGTGTTTTGTGCCTGAGGAGTTGCGCACTCGGTTGTTGCGAACCTACCATAACTCCAAGGCCGCGGGGCATCCTGGAAAGAATCAGCTGTCCTGGGCTGTTTCACGTCTGTTCTGGTGGCCTTCTCTACGTTCCGACATCGCCGCATATGTAGCGGCATGCTCCGTTTGTGCCCAGAGTAAGTCCCCTCGGCACCTTCCATTGGGCCTTTTGCAACCCATAGCCACCGGGGGGGGGGTCCATGGTCACACCTGGGGATGGATTTCATTGTGGACCTCCCTGCATCCCGAGGCCATACGGTCATTCTCATGATTGTGGATCGGTTTTCCAAAATGTGCCACTGTGTTCCTCTCAAGAAGTTACCCTCTGCACAAGAGTTGGCCTCGATTTTTGCCAGGGAGGTCTTCCGGTTGCACGGTTTGCCCAAGGAGATTGTGTCGGATCGGGGGAGTCAGTTTGTGTCCAGGTTCTGGCGCGCCTTTTGCTCCCAGTTGGGGATTCATCTCTCTTTCTCCTCGGCCTACCACCCTCAGTCCAATGGGGCCGCAGAACGTTCCAATCAGGCCTTGGAGCAATTCCTTCGTTGTTATGTCTCCGATCACCAAGACAATTGGGTTGACCTCCTGCCTTGGGCTGAGTTTGCCAGGAACTCGGCGGTGAACTCTTCCTCTGGGACGTCTCCCTTAATGGCCAATTATGGGTTCCAACCTGCCGTGTTACCGGAGGTATTCTCTCCCCAGGAGATTCCGGCTGTGGAGGATCACCTTTCCGTCCTACGTGCTTCTTGGGTACAGATCCAGAGGTCCCTTGAGGTCTCTGCGCAGCGCCAGAGACTCCAGGCTGATCGCAGACGAGCGCCCGCTCCTTCCTACCAGGTCGGAGACCGCGTATGGTTGTCCACCCGCAACCTCAACCTTCGAGTGCCCACTCCCAAGCTGGCGCCTCGCTTTGTTGGTCCCTTCCGAGTGCTTCGCAGGGTAAACCCGGTAGCCTATGCCCTTGCGCTTCCTCCTGGCATGCGGATCTCCAACGTGTTTCATGTCTCCCTGTTGAAGCCACTGGTGTGTAATCGTTTCACTTCCTCGATTCCTCGGCCTCGTCCGGTCCAAGTGGGCAATCGTGAGGAGTATGAGGTGAGCAATATCCTGGACTCACGCCTGGTCCGCGGCCGGGTGCAGTTTTTGGTCCATTGGCGTGGTTATGGTCCAGAGGAGCGTTCCTGGGTTCCCTCCGCAGATGTCCATGCTCCTGCCTTGCTCCGAGCCTTCCACGCACGCTTCCCTCAGAAACCGTTCCTTACTCCGCGGAGGAGGGGCCCTTGAGGGGGAGGTACTGTCATGGTCTTACCTCCTTGCTGTTCTCCTTCGTTTGACATGTGCTGGCGGCCATCTTGGTTTCTGGGTTTCTTGTAGCCTCCCACCCTGCGGCTCCTCCTTCCCACTGGGAGGAGCTGGATGCCTAGCTCATATATATAGGAGGTCTGTGGCTTCAGTTCCTTGCTTGGTCCTCCTGTGCTCACATGCTTCTAAGACTGCTGCTGCTTCTGGTTCCTGATCCTGGCTTCGTCTGACTACCCTGCTGATTCCTGATCCTGGCTTCGTCTGACTACCCTGCTGGTTCCTGATCCTGGCTTCGTCTGACTACCCTGCTGGTTCCTGATCCAGGCTTCATCTGACTACCCTTCTGGTTCCTGATCTCTGGTTTCGCAAGACCCTGCTTCGGTTTAGCCATCCGTTTGGACTTTTGCCTTACTGCTTTATTTTCAATAAAGCCTTCTTATTTCCACTTATCTCTTGTTGTACGTCTGGTTCATGGTTCCATGACAGAGGGGTCATTGTATTGCAATAAGCTCAAAATTAAAGAAGGACTCGACTGCCTTAGTCAAGACCCTTATGTCCCGCCTACAAACACTAGAAGACAAAATGGCTCTCTCGCTGCACACTGAGACGAATTGTTGATACTAGGGCCCAATTGAAGAGTCTAGCTTTAGGTTGTGTCAGCAAGTTATTACTTTACACACGACAGCGTTATTATGCTTGGGGGAACAACCCCACACTTTGCTGGCCAGACAACTCAGGAATCATAGCTCCCAAACGGGTCCGAGTGCTATTAGAGGGGCTGACGGAACAATCCACTATGACCCCCGGGTGATAGTGGAGAGGTTCTCGACCTATTACTCTTCCCTGTACAACTTACCCTCCGACCTTCCCACAGATGAGGGACTGAGAGATAGTACACTCCGGTCTTACTTGGCATCCTGACACCTTCCTACCCTATCGACTTCCGACCTTGCCGCCCTTAATAGTCCGATCACACCGGAGGAGATTGAGGAGGTGGTGGAACATCTACCTGAGGGTAAATCCCCAGGGCCTGATGGCTTTTCGTACAAATATTATAAGACCTTTAGGACTGAACTAATCCCTCACTTAGTATCCCTATTCAATCATTTTCTAGCTGGCAATGCAGTACCTCCCCCAATGTCCCACTCATATCTCACGATGATTTCGAAACCTGGGAAAGATCCGCACGAATGCCCTAACTATAGGCCCATTGCCCTACCTAACTCAGACCTTAAGATTTTCACCAAAACCCTAGCTACCCGACTAAACGTCTTTCTCCCCTCCCTGATTCATAAAGATCAAGTGGGATTGGTCCTGGGCCGCCAAGGGGCCGACAACACACGAAGAAACATTGACTTGATAGATGTCATATCTCGCTCGGGTGAGAAGGCATTACTTCTTAGTTTAGATGCGGAAAAGGCATTCGACCGTTTAGGTTGGCCTTTCCTCTTTGCTACCCTGCAGGCTTACGGCCTTTCTGGTCCCTTTGTTAGAGCCATTCATAGCCTATACTCCTCCCCCACATCGACGATCAGACTACCTCATGCTCATTCTCGACCCATAAGCATTGCTAATAGAACGAGACAAGGTTGCCCCCTGTCTCCCCTACTTTTTGCCATGTGTATCGAACCTCTGGCGGCCAAGATCAAGGCTTGCCCGGACATCAGAGGTGTTATGGTCAAGGACAGGGAGTTTAAGCTATCGCTATATGCAGACGATATCCTCCTTACCCTTACCAAGCTTCATATTTCTCTACCAAACCTCCACTCCATCCTACGGGAGTTTGATCGGCTCTCGGGGTATAAGGTCAACACCCATAAAATTGAGGCCCTCCCTCTTAATCTTTCTCAGAAGACCCTGGGCTCACTCAGGTTTAACTTTCATTTCCATTGGAAGACGGACTCGCTGCGATATTTGGGTGTTGACCTCACTCCCCGATATGGAGAGCTTTACAAAGCTAATTTCCCACATATATATGCTGAGATTAGGGGTCTTCTAGATAGGTGGCATCCTCTCCCACTCTCTCTCATGGGGCGTATTGCTGCGACTAAAATGATGATCTTGCCCAAGCTTCTATACCTTTTTAAGACCTTACCGATTAAAGTCCCCCTTAAGGATCTGAGATCCATTCAATCTTACCTCCTTAGATTCATATGGGCGGGAAGGCGGCACAGAATCCCGCGGTCGGTCCTCCTATCTAGTAGGCACCAGGGCGGCCTAGGGGTCCCGGATCTGTCCAAATACTACTGGGCGGCCCAGCTACGTTCTGTCACAGCCTGGGCTTCCTTGCACCCATATTCTGTCTGGATGCAGGTATAAAGACTCTGGCTGGCTCCTGTACATCCTAACTCCATGTTATGGTCCGGACCTGACAGGACTCTGCCAGCCAAGGACCTCCTAGGGCCCATGGCTTGTACCAGACGCATCTGGCAGCAGTGCAGTAGCAAATTCCCTCTGGAGTCCAATTACTCCGCCATGACCTCCTTCTTATATCACCCCACGATCCCTGCTAGTCTTATCACGTCCACAACGAGACCATGGTTTCAGCGGGGGGTGTTTCGGTTTGCTGATATTGTGGACCTCTTCACTAGGGTCCTTCTGCCTTTCTCTACCCTGCAGGCCAAATATGATCCCCCCCTCCTCCAACTTCTTTTATATCCAGACTAGGCACTTCGCCCAGTCAATTTTTTCAGGGGTCACAGTTTCCATTCCGACTCCCTTTGAACGCCTTTGCAGGGAAGGTATCCATGCGAAAGTTTTAATTTCTGAGATTTACACCATATTGCTGACTCCCTTCCCTGATCGGGTTCAAAGGCATTCCTACATGGTGCGGTGGGAGGAATATCTGGGGAGGGCCTTACCGGACTCACTCTGGCACCTTATATGGAGGAGGGCAGCGAAATCATCTATGTCGGTACTTCATCAGGAGAACCAATAAAAAATCTTAATGTACTGGTATCACACTCCTGACCTCCTCCATAGAATGAATCCAGTAGTCCCGGGTGATTGCTGGAGAAGCGGCTTACATAGGGGTACGTTGCCTCACATTTTTTGGGACTGTCCCAAGATATGCCCCTACTGGATCGGAGTAGGCGCCCTCCTGAGTGATGTCTTTGGAATTGAAATCCGACCTGATCCTTTGTCCTTCCTGCTCAATGTGGTCCCCATACAAGTTAAAAAACATGCACTCAAGCTATTGCTTCTGATACTAACAGCAGCTCGTTGTCTAGTCTCCCGAGCTTGGAAAAGCCCTGAACCACCACAGGTCTCTGATTTGTATGCTAGGGTGATGGAGGTCCGAACAATGGAGTATTCCACTGCTATGTTTCAGGACAAAATGGCACTCTTTAACGCCATATTGGACATATGGGATAATTACTGGGCCACTAGACAACCTTGACAATCTCATGTGAAAGGATTGTTCCCTCCCCCCCCCCCCCCATTATGCCTTTGTCTATGTAATTTGTCTTGTCTGTTGTGTATTTGCTGGGTTAAGCATTATTGGCTGAGAAGCTCCGGGCTTTTGGGTCTTTAAGGCTCTACCGCTTCTACCTGATGTCTTTTTGTTTAAGATACATCGCATAGTAGTCCTTCTTCGGATCGGACTGGTTACAGATAGACACAGTCTCCGTTAGCCCATTTTATTGCTTTATTTTTGTTTGGTCTTTCATTCTGTTACATATGCCCATTTAATATGTATGTGATGTATTTCGTGTATCATCCTTACTTTGTACTTTTGTGCATTATTCCATTGTAAAAGTGTATTTTCATCTTTGTTTTATTGAATAATAAATATACAATTATATAAAAAAAGAAAAAAAAAGAAAAAAATATATCCGATTTAACTGTCTCACGCACATGTATCCCCGAGGAATAACATATGCTGTGTACAAAAAAATTGGCAATACTACACTCTTAATTACTAAAATCTTTCAAAAAAAAATGCATTTTCCAAAAAATCACCACATTCACAACTATATCTACACTCAAGTTCCTACCTCCAAAACGTTTACACTCACTTTTATCCCAATTCATTCTGAAAGCTGACGCTACGCAAAATTTTTTAACTAATAACTTAAAGAGGACCTTTCATCGGTCCAAACATTGTAAGATAATTATCAGGCTACATAGAGCGGAGCCGAGGGATCTCACTGCAATTACTATTATCCCTGGGCGTCGCTCCGTTCACCCGCTGTGTCCTCCGGTATCTTCACTGAATTGGTTCTACTAGGCGGAGTCTGCCCTGTTTCACCCTGGGCAGATTTTTCCTGGGAGTTTTTTTTGTGAACTCTGCACTGCGATTGGACAGCTCCACAGCCTGGGAGAAGGACTCCCCCAGGGTGAAACAGGGCAGAATCCGCCTAGTAGAACCAATTCAGTGAAGATACCGGAGGACACAGCGGGCGAACGGAGCGGCGCTCAGGGATAGTAGTAAGTGCAGTGAGATCCCTGGGCGCCGCTCTATGTAGCCTGATAATTATCTTACAATGTTTGCACCGATAAAAGGTCCTCTTTAACTCTTCTAATAGCACACTCAGAATCACATACAACACGTTCAGTATATCGTCCATATACCCACTCACTTTTCATTCTCTTCCTCTGCCTCCTGGTATCTGTACTCCTCTACATACTTTATCCTTACGTATCATCGCCAACAAAGGTTAAATCACACAAATGAAAGCCACTGGCGAGAGTGGACATCCCTGCCATACTCCTGAACAGACCTGCACTCTTCTACTTACATTCCCATTCAACAACACACTACTATATATTCATACAAACTTCTCACTCTCTATACAAAATCTGAAGAAATACCTAATCTTAATAACACCCTAAACAAAACACCCTCAAAATCCAAGCTCAGCACATATACTCCACTTTTCCGACTTTTGCAATCCCACAGACAATCTCTCAACATACATACGCTATCATGAATTCTTCTACCAGGCACTGCACACGTCTGTTCTTCTCCAGTCACGCTTTCCACAACCTCTCTCATCCTATTTTCTATAATCTTTGCATATATCTTATAATCGCTATTTAACAGCTGTGACACAGTAAAGTGAATTGGTCTGGTGAGTGAGGGGGAGACAATCCCACTGAATAGGATAGGTAGGGAGCATAGGAAGATAGCTCAGCCAGCCTAGAATTGGGCCTATAATTGAGCATCTGTGGTCCGTAACTGTAGTGGGGAGATCCGGTTTTGGTTTTTGGGCCTCCTGTTAACAGTAAGTTCCTCGCTAGGTGGAAGGGGCCCTACAAAACATCAGAGAAAGTTGGAGACACAAATTACAAGGTATGCCAGCCAGGTCGGCAAAAGCCGAGGCAGGTCTACCATGTCAATTTACTAAAACCTTGGAAGGTTAGGGAGACCTGTACTGAGCACAGCCAGCGGCCAGTCTATCTAGAGGAAGAGATTCCGGTCCCTCCGGCCCCCACAGAAAAGATTACTGACAGTCTTTTCCGCTAAACACACTCAGGGGGCCAGGGAGTTTGTTAGTTGGAACACGGATGTGTTCTCTGACCTCCCTGAACGCACTTTCGTAACCCACCGTGATATTGTCACTGAGCCCCAGGCAAAAGTCTGGTTAAAGCCATACCGGGTGCCCGTGGCTCGGCGACAAGCCATCTCTGAAGGAGCGATACGGGGTTGGTCACGGCCTGTCACCACCTGGACAAAGAGAGGAAGTCCCGGGTCACCAGATGGCTCTGGTCACTGCAGAACTTTGAATTCACGGTGGAGCACAGAGCAGGCCGGTTGCAGGGAAACACGGAGGCACTGTCCCGGGTGCACTGTTTATGTATGTGTTCACCCCCTCAAGGTTGAACAAAGAGACACAGTAAAGGGAATTGTATGTGGAGGCAGGTATTTCCTCCCAGTGTGTGCTGCTGGACTAATTAGCAGTCAGGTAAGGTCAAACACCAGACTGGATTGCAGGTGCCAGTCCAGGTTTTTGTTAACACCTAGCTGCCTTCTAAAGCCTGCTGATGGACTCTTGTTGGCAGAACAGGCCGCATGGTGTGAACTGACACCTTTTTGCTTGAAAGTGTTTTTTTGTTCTGTGAACTTTCTAACGTGTGAATAAACACTAAACTTTTGGTTTATAAACTGGTTGACGCCTCTATACTGCGTCCGCTTATCCTGTTTACCAGTGCAAATCCCCACACAGTGCAATAGGATGCCAATTCTTTAAACACTTCAAATCCCCCTTCTTGGGAATCAATACAACCAATCCTGCTTTCATACTTTCAGCCGTCACAACATTCTTCCTCACATACAATTCTACCATATCATTCGCTATCACATTCTACATTCTACTATAAAACTCTATCCGCAATCCATCCTCACCAGGTGTTTTGTTTTCAGACGCTCTGTTAATCACTTCCCATATCTCCTCTTTTCTCAAATTTTTCATCACACAATCTCTCTCTATTTCACTCAGCTTCTTGTCTATTACGCTCAGCACATCTTCCTCCAAAACCTCATCTCCATTTTTCTGCATACAATTCTTCATAAAATCTTACTACCTTTTCTTCTATTCCATCTCCATACATGGTATTATAAATCATAGGAAGAACGTATGACGTACAGCGGCTCACCCCTGTTGCGTATGGGTAGGTGCTCACCCTCAGGTCCTACCCTCAGGACCCAGAAGAAATAATGGAGAATAAGAGAAATGAGGGGGCACACTCAAGAGGGATCACTGGATAAAGTGTAGATAATTGTGTTTATTAATATTTTAAGAACATACCCTTAAAAACATTAAAACATACATAAAACAAAAACAAAAAGTGCAAGATTTCACTGGTAGTAATAATCTCAGTGAGAGTTCTTTCCACAGAGGTGTAGGATTAAGGCCTGTGACGTTAGAGCAATAGTATCAGCCCTATGGCTCAGTCCTAGTGGAGCGCTGATGATGTTAATGTCTCTTTATCCAGTATGCTGAGTATGCAGCAGTATATATCAAATTGGAGACTGTGCTCCCGTACTTAACAAGATGTATGGCAAGTTGGAGACTATGCTCCCGTACTTACAGTCTCTTGTCGCTTGCGGTATTTCCGATCACCCCTCCTGGCTGAATCCTCACAGCATTGATGTTTCAGGTTGCCGTACACTCACAGCGTCCCGTGCTGGTGTGTTCGGTCAAGACGTGGCGTCCCACGTGACCTAGTAGTCTGGGGTGCCGGCTAAACGCTGAGCTGACGTCACTGGATTGACATTGCACTGACGTCAGTAATGTGCGACTCGTGCTCCGGTTTGATGCAGGAGAAAGATCTCGTATAGCGATGTCTTTAAAGTATAGATGTTTCTTGTTTTTTCCTGGAATCCACGCTCACTCTGTCTCTGCCAGACGCGTTTCTGGGTCATACACCCCTTCCTCAGTGGCCAACTGAGTGAGTGGATTCTCACTCCTTATATATGGGTTTTGATTTTTCCCACAATCCTACTTTTTAGGGTTTCTCCCAATATGTGGGATGGATTACATTGTTACTTGCTTATATCGCTGTTTACAGCATAAAACATGAATTAAATGAAAATTAAAACCATAAATAACATCCCCTACATTTAATAGCAATAAAAACAGATTCATGGTGAAGACTACATGGTTAGAATGACATTTTAGAGAAAACCGCATCAAAAACGCATCAAAAACGCATCCAAGTATAGGATGCGTTTTTTGTGCGGTGCAGGGTCTTGAATTGGAACTTAGCCATATGTGCTTGTTTTGGCATGTATTGTTTGATAGTTTTCCTTAGTTGTATCTGGGAGGAGCCTTCCAGTGGGGAGGGGAGATCACAGCGCCGATAGTCGGCAAACTGCGATGTCCTATCTCCACTGGACGGCCCCCCTGCATTCACAAAAATCCAAACATCTCCATCTCGGCATTGAGGCCTCTGGGAACAATGGTGTCATATTCGAAGATTCGGCGGGATTCTTGTCTAGACATGTGAGCAATATGGTTACCCCCTCTCCACAATTTTTTGACCTTTTCTATAGCTGTAAATCTCAGGCCTGTTGGGTCACAATTGTGTTGAGTTTTAAAATGTTTCGATAGGGGGTGTGTCTCTTGGCCTTTTTTGATATTAGCCACATGTTCCGCTACCCTCTTCTTCAATGTTCTTTTTGTTCTACCTATGTACTGTTTTCTACATCCACATTCCAATAGATATATAACATCAGTAGAGTCACAAGTTAGACATTCTCGAATTTCTAGACTAAAAGAGTTTACTGTTGATATTACTGTAGTTGTTTTTTTGGGGAAAATTAGTAATTTTACAATTTGCACACCTGCCACACCTGAAAAACCCATTTGTTGTTAGCCAATTAGTTCTTGATTGTTTCTGGTTATCTTTGTTGGCTTTAACAGTTGGGGCTACTTTTCCTGCTAGACTATTGGCCCTTGTGTATGTTATTTTTGGTGTATCACTCAAAAGGGGCCCAACTAGTTTGTCATTCAGCAGGTGTCCCCAATGTTTTCGGATACTCCTTTCCACCACTCTGTATTGAGAGCTAAATGGAAGGATAATCCTTATTGTTTCATCTTGTGGTTGTGGCTCGCTTGTCACAAAGAATTGTTCCCTTTCCATCTTTTTTACTTTGTCCAATGATTTGTCTAGAATCTGAACTGGATAATCTCTATCCAGCAGTTGCTGTTTCAAGACAGACGCCTCTTCATCAAATTTGCTATCAACCGTGCAGTTCCGCTTAAGTCTGCGGAACTGACTGGTTGGTATGTTGATCAGCCACCGTGGAAGGTGGCAGCTAGCAAACCTGATGAAGCTGTTTTTGGCTACTGGCTTAAAAAATGTGTTACATTGTAGATGGTCTTCCTTGATCCATATTTCCAAGTCAAGAAATTCTACTTTTTCTTTACTGGTGGTGGGACTGAATACCAAGTTTTTATCATTGTTGTTGATATTGTTTAGAAATAGATCAAGAGATTCGGCTGTGTCTTGCCAAATAAACAAAATATCATCAATGTATCGCCGCCACAGCACCAGATCCGCCCCCAGCCTGGGCAAAATGATCTCCCTTTCCCACTGTGCCAGAAACAAATTGGCATAGCTGGG
Source organism: Bufo gargarizans (assembly GCF_014858855.1). Lineage (NCBI taxonomy): Eukaryota > Metazoa > Chordata > Amphibia > Anura > Bufonidae > Bufo > Bufo gargarizans. The sequence continues at coordinate 92,375 of NW_025334709.1, forward strand.
GGCGAATCTGGTGCCCATGGCGGTACCGGTACACTGCAAATAAAATTCATCCTCAAAAGCAAAATAATTGTGGGTTAGAATGTATCTCACACCGTCTAGTAAAAATGCTAGCTGTTCACTGGGGAGCCCAGCATCAACTGATAGTTGTTCATGTAGTGCCTGAATCCCCCCAGTGTGTTCTATCACTGTATAGAGAGATCCCACATCCAGTGTCCCCAAGATCCATCCATCCACCCATTTGATTTTTTCCAATGTTTTGATAATGTCGGTGGTATCCCGAATGTAAGATGGTACCCGTTTGACATAGGGCTGGAGCCATTGATCAATGTATCTAGATAGATTACATGATATGGACTGGATACCCGACACTATTGGGCGGCCTGGAGGGGTTTCCAGGCTTTTATGGATCTTGGGGACACAGTAGAACATTGGAATCCTCCTCTCGGTGTCCAGAATAAACCTCGCTTCCTGTTCTAAAAGAAAACCTGCCTGTGTTCCCCTTATACAGTAGTTCTTAAGAGTGTTGTAATATTCTTGTGTTGGATCTCCTTTGAGCCTCTGATATGTATTCTCTGATCTCAATTGTTTATGACATTCCTGTATATAATCTGCCGTATTAAGTATCACAATGGCCCCGCCTTTGTCTGCTGGCCTAATTGTGATATTATTGGCTTCTTGTAGAGATTTAATGGCCTTAATCTCTTCTTTATTCAAGTTGGTGTTGACCCTACGGCTTTTGATTTTTCTCAAATCACGTTCTACGTTGTTCTTGAATGTGGCCATTTCTCTACTAATCTCTTGTCTAGGGTATTTTTTTGACTTGGCTTTTAGATCTGTATGTGGGTATTTGGTAATAGTTCCCATCAAATCAGCCTCCCTATTTATTGGATTTTTTAGGAAGTATTTTTTGAGACATAAGCGTCTAATAAACTTTTCCACACCAATGTATGTGGCAAATTTGTCCATAGAGTTAGTGGGAGCAAATTTCAGGCCTTTATTTAGAAGCTGCATCTGAATATCTGTAAGGGCAGTGTCACTGATATTTACTATATTAGTGGGTGCAACTGCTAGTTTCTGTGTTTTCTTCTTTTGTGCATGTCGTCCTCTCCGTATTGTTCGTTGTGTTCGTGTCTCTGTCTGTTCATTTTTGGTATGTGATAGTGTGCTGTGTTCTGGTGATGTCTGTGTTCCTGTCCATGTGTTTGGTGATTCCCTTTGCTCTGTGTATACTGCCTCGGACGGTCCCTCAAGTTGTAATCGTGATTGTAACTCTGTGTTGAGTGGTTGTGTGTTTGTATCTCCTGTCGTGATGGAGTGGGAGTCCGTGTGCTCCTCGTGCGTGTTTTGTGGTGTGGGGGTGTAAAGTCTAAAAAATGAGGTGTTGCAAGTGTTTCAAACCTATTGGTAATTTTGACATTATCAAAATGTCCCTGTGTTGTAGTGTTCTCTACTTCTCTTTGTTCAAACCTATCAGTGACCACCTTCCTTTCCATACGATGTAGTTTTTTTGTTTTTTTGCCTATTATTTCCCTTTCTAATGTGTCTAGATTCTTGCAGATTCTCTCATGCCAATTCCGAACTGTATCAATGTCTGGGAATGATTCCATTTCTTTTTTTAGGGTATCTATTTGCCCTGTCATTTCATCTGTCATTTGTAACCTTCTTTTAATAATCATCTGTATAAGGGCCCCTGATTGTGCTTTCAGGAAATCATCCCATTCTTTTTTGAATTTGTCATCCACCAAATCTGACGCAGGTGTCTTGGTGAGTGACAAACCCCTGGGAATGAGGCCCTTATCCAGATATTGCGCAAGTGATCGAATCTCCCACTTATTGCGCAACTGTCGTTGTAGAATCTTCTCCAGAGCCCTAAAAACATCATTTTTTTTTGTGAATGCAGGGGGGCCGTCCAGTGGAGATAGGACATCGCAGTTTGCCGACCATCGGCGCTGTGATCTCCCCTCCCCACTGGAAGGCTCCTCCCAGATACAACTAAGGAAAACTATCAAACAATACATGCCAAAACAAGCACATATGGCTAAGTTCCAATTCAAGACCCTGCACCGCACAAAAAACGCATCCTATACTTGGTGCGTTTTTGATGCGTTTTTGATGCGGTTTTCTCTAAAATGTCATTCTAACCATGTAGTCTTCACCATGAATCTGTTTTTATTGGTATTAAATGTAGGGGATGTTATTTATGGTTTTAATTTTCATTTAATTCATGTTTTATGCTGTAAACAGCGATATAAGCAAGTAACAATGTAATCCATTCCACATATTGGGAGAAACCCTAAAAAGTAGGATTGTGGGAAAAATCAAAACCCATATATAAGGAGTGAGAATCCACTCACTCAGTTGGCCACTGAGGAAGGGGTGTATGACCCAGAAACGCGTCTGGCAGAGACAGAGTGAGCGTGGATTCCAGGAAAAAACAAGAAACATCTATACTTTAAAGACATCGCTATACGAGATCTTTCTCCTGCATCAAACCGGAGCACGAGTCGCACATTACTGACGTCAGTGCAATGTCAATCCAGTGACGTCAGCTCAGCGTTTAGCCGGCACCCCAGACTACTAGGTCACGTGGGACGCCACGCCTTGACCGAACACACCGCACGGGACGCTGTGAGTGTACGGCAACCTGAAACATCAATGCTGTGAGGATTCAGCCAGGAGGGGTGATCGGAAATACCGCAAGCGACAAGAGACTGTAAGTACGGGAGCATAGTCTCCAACTTGCCATACATTTTGTTAAGTACGGGAGCACAGTCTCCAATTTGATATATACTGCGGCATACTCAGCATACTGGATAAAGAGACATTAACATCATCAGCGCTCCACTAGGACTGAGCCATAGGGCTGATACTATTGCTCTAACGTCACAGGCCTTAATCCTACACCTCTGTGGAAAGAACTCTCACTGAGATTATTACCACCAGTGAAATCTTGCACTTTTTGTTTTTGTTTTATGTATGTTTTAATGTTTTTAAGGGTATGTTCTTAAAATATTAATAAACACAATTATCTACACTTTATCCAGTGATCCCTCTTGAGTGTGCCCCCTCATTTCTCTTATTCTGTATTATAAATCATACCTAAACCATATAACCAACTAACCAATAGCTTAACCCAATAAAAATACACGTGGACACTTTAATGGGTGGAATAAATTAGGCCACGGCCATCTTTATTAAAGATTAGCTTAAAGTCATTTAACAATAAATCATCAATGAATTAAATCATCAATGAATTAAATAATCATCAATATCTTATTAACAACCCAATAATTCGACCAAACCATAAGCTTGGCCTAAAATACTGACTGAACTCGTCCGCTCACCTTATCAGTGAGCGACTTTTACCCTCCTTCTAATAAAGTAGCTGTGACAATTAGCAAAACAAAAGGGGAAGGGCGGGCGGGGCAGCAATCCTTCCACAGGTACTTGTCTGACAGCGCACGGCTGGCAGACACCATTCTTATAAACCCTAACCAGGTCCCAAGCCCAAAGCTCCCCACTCAATCCTATACCTGTTGCTGGGCATCCTTATTCCATTCTGCCCAGCAACGGCATCTAATAGGTCCTTCCCAGACTCAATGAATGACCTCTGCCACTCTGCACAGTAACCCTACTGTTTTTAGCCCCTACACCTCACATTTTTGGCGGGAAATATTCCCGCCAAAACCCTAAATGTAAATCTCTGGGATGATTATAATCCCATGAGGATCCCTCCATATTTCTTTCCGGGATCCTGACAATACATCTATACCCTGTTTCCTCCTGAACATTTTTTTGAAGAAAAAAATTAATAGAACACTTTTCATCGAACTTCATCTTATCTATCTTGGCCCTATACATGATACGCTTTCCTTTTTCTAACAGCATCTCTTTAATCTCTCTCTTAACTAAAATGATATCCTCTTTCACATCCATACCCTGATCTCTTAACTTATAAAAAAACTTATAAAAAGGCTAATCGAGCATTAAGCTTAACAAAAAAAGTCTTCTTCCTGCTGCTACCTTATAACCTAAGTTTTTAAAGAATTTTTTTTTTCTTCCCCCACTACCACCACATACATACATTATCAGTCCTTTTTCTTTTCGCGCCACCATTCCTACTGTCTTGCATACTCTATTCGTACCTAAACTCTCACCTCACACATTCATGGTCTGAGAAAATAACTTTCTTTTGAGAATACCTTTTAGGAACTATGTTTTCTGACACTAAACAGTAATCTATCTTAAATTCTACCCCCCTACTTTTTGCATGAAATGTATTCATACTCACTTTACATAATTTCTGCATATCTCCTAAACGAGAATCCCTTACTAACCCCAATAAAGCTGTTCCTGACACATCCACTGTTTCTTTACTTATATCACAATTCATATCCCTCACTATTATTACAGGCGGTCTACCCTGGATAAAAAAACGTAATTTTCTCAAACCAAATTATACGCTCTTCCCTCCCGGTCGGCGCATGCACATTAATAACACAAAATGTAACCCCCTGGGAAACAAAATTTTCTGAAATACATCTTCCTTCTTCTATAATCAAATAACTGTCCAGGGATATCTGGTTTCCTTTGGTCAACATGGCTACTCCATCATTCTTATTTACAGAGCCTCCTGACCATATGGACCTCCCATGTGACTATTCCTCCTCCTTAATCGGCTCATCAAGCCCGCATTCTTTTAAATGAAAATTCCTATTTGAGGCTCCTGCCTGGGGATTGTTGGGGTGCCCTTGATGAAACCCTTAATAGTTTGCAGGGTGCAAGTCAGGAGTATGAATGCTGGGGCTGATGGAAGGTGGAGGCAATGATCAGGTCCCATTTGGTGATAACACAACAGTCTCTTTACTGATGATGCGAATTGAGGTACAAATAGCAGAGATTGGTACAGTCCTGAGGTATATCACAGTATAGTCTCCTCCAAATAGCTGTGTATGGGCAGCAATAATGATGGCAATATTAGTGCTCTCTCTCTCTCTCTACGGACACTTTGCAGTCTCTCCAAACAACCAAACGTGTGCTTCTCTGTTCTTGATAACTAGTTTGGCAATTCCCAGACTGGTGTAGAATTTAGGTATAGATCGCCAGACTATCAAAAAAGTATAGTTACTGCTTGAGGCAATAATCCCTTCCATAGCAGAAAAGTCTCATGCCATAAATGAGTGAAAACCTTACTGATGTTATGTTGCATAGCCTTGTTGGTTCTGGATCTTATAAGATGGCTGATATTTTTCCTTCAGGGGTACTCTGATGATAAAATATATTTTCTGCCAATTGTTGTCTCAGAGATAAAGTTTTTCTGGACTTAGACGTAGTTCTCAGGAACTTTCTCATGTAGATATCCCAGTGGGGGGGCTGGGGACTATCCCAGACATATGTTGGTGAAATGTTTACTTGCTAAGGATCGAGATATAATATTGGCTGATGCTAGAACCACCGAAAAATACCAGATACATGGGGAAAAGATAAGACTCTTCCCAGATTACTCAGCTGACACTAATGCACGTAAAAAAGAGTTCATAACCGTTAAAAAGAGACTAAGGGACGCAGGTTTGAAGTATAGTTTGATTTTTCTGGCAAAATTAAGAGTGGAATACAAAGGAAGGATTGATTTTTTTCAGACGCCAGTAGAGGTCAGCGAATGGGCGGATGGGATGGACCTTTGAGGGGGGGTGAAGGGGGGGATAAGGAGCCATTATGCTAAGTAATGGAGCCGCCCAACTGCTGATAAGCAGAGGGGGGGCTACTCAGGGTGGGAGCGGGAGGTATTTTGGAGAAGAGGGAGAGGGGACGTTGTTGTGTTTTTTTGTTTTCTTCTTCCCTCTCTGCTAGATGGTTAGGATTCTTTCATTGAATGTGAGAGGTTTACGAGAGAGAGTAAAGAGATATGCCATACTTGAGTGGATGAAGAGGTTCTTGCCAGCCATCGTTTGCCTCCAAGAGACACACCTAGATAAAGAATCTTTAAGGTGGTTGGAGAAGAGACGGATAGTGGAAGGGTACCATTCGGTATATACTACTTATTCATAAGGGGTCTCAATTCTGATACACGATAAGATTAAATTTGAGTGTGTTGCATACGAGGCCGACGACTGTGGTAGGTACCTCTTCTTACAATGTAATAGAGAAGGGGTTAAAATAGTAATTGCAAATATATATATTCCACCACCATATAAGCCAGATGTCTTGTATGAATTGCATAGATTTATGTTGTATAGACAAGAATGCATAATGATTGCGATAGTAGACTGCAATGCTATAATGGATCCACTCAGGGATAGAACGTCTAGCAGAGGGGGAAGAACACAAAATGTAGATTTGTTTAAACTGGCCTTGGCATTTAACTGGATAGATGTTTGGCGCTATCAGAACCCGGAAGAAATCATGTATTCATGTTATTCTAAATCACATCAAACCTGGTCAAGAATAGATATGGTCTTGGGAAATAAAAATCTAATGTCTTAAAATAGGATTTATGATAAAGTATTTGCCTATGGCTTTATCTGACCATAGAGCTGTGGTAATGGAACTGGATCTGAACAGAAAGAATAACTTGCCAATGTTTAAGTTTAACTCTCATTGGTTATCATTGATTTCAGATAAAGAAAGTATAACGGTGGAATTTTTTATTTTTTTTCAGGAGAATGATAACTCCGCTAGCAGATTGATAGTTTGGGATACCGCCAAGGCATAATTAAGAGGATTGTTGTTTAAAAAGGTGAATTATTGGAAGAAAAGTACTAAAGAAAAAGGTAATGTACTAGAAAAAAAAATTAGAAGAAGCAAGAATAGCATGTATAATGAACCCCACTGAAAATAATAGGAAGGAATGGGAGGAGGAACAGGAAAAGTTAAAAATACATCAGTTAGATAGAAGTAGGAAAGAATTGCTCTTCCAAGAGTTTCGGTTAGCCTCAGAGGGAGAAAAGGTTGGTAAAATCTTAGCAGGTATTGTAAAAAATCAAAGACGGAAATCCTGGATAGGGGCGATCAGAGACAATACGGACAAAATAATTAGTTCACCTGAAGGAGTTAAAAAAGTTTTTGTGGACTATTTCTAGGAACTTTTTAAGTCTAGAGTACAATATTCGAAAATAGATTTGGACCTATATTTAGACCAGATTGCATTGAGAGAGATATCCCAGGCCCAAAAGGAATATCTGGAAAAATAAATATCGATTTTAGAAATAAATGAGGCTTTGGGTAAGGTGAAACCTGCAAAGACACCAGGGTGTGATGGCCTCCCCTTTGAAATATATAAGACTTTTGCCCAGGTGTCAATACCAGAATTAAAAATAACACTGTGTGAGGCTCAAAAAATAGGGGACTTACCAGATTCTATGAAAGAAGCAATTGTCACATTAATTCCAAAAAAGGGTAAAGAACAATTAGACCCCGGGTCATATAGACCAATATCTTTGTTAAATACGGACGTTAAAATTCTGGCAAAGATCTTGGCAGGCAGGCTTTCTAAGGTGATCAAAGGTATAATTCACGAAGATCAGACAGCTTTTATACCCGGCAAATATAAGGTTGTACCTTAATATTGAGGCTAATAGAACAGAAATTGGTGAGAAATCTGTCCTTTCATTGGATGCCCAAAAGGCATTTGATTGTATTGAGTGGGAGTATTTATGGGCAGTCTTGAAAAGGGTTGGCATAGGGGAGGGATTTATAAGATGGATTCAACTTATATATTCCAACCCGAGGGCTAGGGTGATGGTGGATGGGAGCTTGTCCCTGCCTCTTGCCCTCTATCGGGGCACTAGGCAGGGATGCCCTCTCTCCCCATTACTATTTGCTATTGCGATTAAGCCCTTGGCAAGCATAATAAGAAATGATAGGGAGTGTAAAGGTTTTCAATATGTGGAAGGAGATGAAAAATTATTAATGTATGCTGACGATATTTTATTATTTATGCACAATACTGGGGATCAGTTTAATAGAGTAATAAATAAAATAGATAAGTTCGTTTTGGGGGGAATCCAATATGATGTTATTAGGAGGCAATCACAGAGGGACTCAAGGGTGCATGTGCTTGAGAAACATGAGAGTTTTAAATATTTAGGTATACAAATCTCTGGAAATATAGAAGAATATGAAAAGAACTTAGAACTAAATTACATATTTGGAAAAGATTACCGCTGTCAATTCAGGGTCGGGTAAACCTAATAAAAATGATTTTTCTTCCAAAAATACTCTGTCTTACAAAATGCCCCATTGAGGTTGCCGCAGAAGATTTTTAGGTTATTAGATAGTCTAATGGGGGATTTTATTTGGAAAGGTGCTGTCCCTAGGATAAAGAAAGAAGTGCTTCTGTCATGGTCTTACCCTCTTACTACTCTCCTTCGTTTGACATGTGCTGGCGGCCATCTTGGTTTCTGGGTTTCTTGTAGCCTCCCACCCTGCGGCTTCTCCTTCCCACTGGGAGGAGCTGGATGCCTAGCTCATATATATAGGAGGTCTGTGGCTTCAGTTCCTTGCTTGGTCCTCCTGTGTTCACATGCTTCTAAGACTGCTGCTGCTTCTGGTTCCTGATCCTGGCCTCGTCTGACTACCCCGTTGGTTCCTGATCCTGGCTTCGTCTGACTACCCCGTTGGTTCCTGATCCTGGCTTCGTCTGACTACCCTTCTGGTTCCTGACCTCTGTCTCCGCAAGACCCTGCTTCGGTTTAGCCATCCGTTTGGACTTTTGCTTACGGCTTGCTTTTCAATAAAACCTTCTTATTTTCCACTTATCTCTTGTTGTACGTCTGGTTCATGGTTCCATGACATTAGGACCAAGCCATGAATTCTGACGGTACAGGGCCATCCTCGCTACCTACGCTGGTTGCCAGACTTGATCAGCAGGATCACCTGTTGGGTCGGTTCGCTGTGGCGTTGCAAACCCTGCTTGAACGCACGGCTCATTTCGCTTCCGTTGCCGATGGGTCGGTTGTCGCTCCTGGGCCCGTTCCTACTGCCGCTCCGGTTGTTGCGCCAGAGTCTACCCCGACACCTGTTGCTGCGCCTGCGGTGTCTCGGGGTATGACCGGTTCTGCCCCCCTTCCACAGCGCTTTGGGGGAGAGCCAACTCAGTGCCGAGGTTTCCTTAACCAGGTGGGCATTTATTTCGAGTTGCTGCCACATGCCTTTCCTACTGAGAGATCAAAGGTGGGCTTCTTGATCTCGCTGCTCTCGGACAAGGCCTTGGCCTGGGCCAGCCCTTTATGGGAGAACAACAATCCGGTGGTTGCCGAGTTTTCCGGTTTTGTTGCTTCTCTTCGGAAGGTATTCGATGTGCCGGCTCGTGCTGCCTCTGCTGCGAAGCTCCTTATGTCCATCAGACAGGGTTCACGATCCGTAGCTGAATACGCCATTGAGTTTCGTACCCTGGCAGCAGAGGTGGGCTGGAATAATGAGGCTCTGGTCGCTGCTTTCTCTCATGGTCTTTCGGATGCCTTGAAGGATGAGGTTGCAGCTAAGGACCTACCAGTGGAGCTCGAGTCTCTTATTTCTTTCCTGATTTTGATTGACACCAGACTCAGGGAGAGACCTTCCTTTAAGGAGAGCCTGCGGAGGTCTTCTAACAGATTGGCGCCTACGTTTGCTGTCCCACCCGTGCCTCCCTCTCCTCCCACGCCTCCTGGGGATGACTTGTCTGGGGGTGAACCCATGCAGCTGGGGTTTGCTCGCCTGTCCGAGGGGGAGAGGGTACTCCGGAGACGCGAGGGCCGATGCATGTACTGTGGTCTCGGTGGGCATTTTCGGTTGGCATGTCCGAACCGTCCGGGAAACGCTCGCACCTGAGATCCTGTCGGGGGCAGATCTTGGGTGGAGTCTCCTCGTCCCCGGTTTCCCGTGTTGACAAACCACTGATCACTGTTGTCCTCTCCTGGGTCGGGGGCTCGGTGACGACCCAGGCGTTGGTGGACTCTGGTGCTGGTGGTTTGTTCATTGATAGTGTGTTCGCTGCCGCCAATTCCATTCCTCTGCAGCCTCGAGGTTCCCCACTGGCTCTTGAGGCGATAGACGGCAGACCCCTTCTGCCGCCACACGTGACTCATGAGACCCTTCCAGTGGGGATAGCCATTGGTGCCGTTCACAGAGAGTCGGTCTGTTTCCAGGTGATTTCGTCTCCACACTACTCGGTGGTCTTGGGGTACCCCTGGCTCCAGAAGCATAATCCGACTTTCGATTGGAGATCGGCCGAGATCCTCTCGTGGTCACCGCAGTGTGGGGCTAGTTGCATCCATGGGCCTGTCAAGTTGCTGTGTACTTCCTCGGACTCTCTGTTGCCTCCTGAATACGAAGAGTACCGGGATGTATTCGATAAGGTGCGCGCGGTTGCCCTACCTCCGCACCGCCCATACGATTGTGCCATAGAGTTACAATCTGGTGCCGTTCCTCCTCGTGGCAAAGTCTATCCACTGTCGGTAGCGGAGAATGAGGCCATGGAGGAGTACGTGAGGGAGGCGCTTTCACGCGGACACATTCGCAAATCCTCGTCCCCGGCAGGGGCTGGATTTTTCTTTGTGAAAAAGAAGGGCGGTGAGTTGAGGCCTTGCATCGATTACAGGGGTCTCAATCGCATCACGATCAAGAACGCTTACCCGATACCCTTGATTTCCGAGCTGTTCGATCGCCTCAAAGGGGCCACGGTCTTTACCAAACTCGACCTGAGGGCGGCATATAACCTGGTAAGGATCAAGGCGGGCGATGAGTGGAAGACCGCGTTTAACACCAGGACCGGTCATTATGAATCCTTGGTTATGCCCTTTGGGTTGTGCAATGCGCCCGCAGTCTTCCAGGAATTCATCAACGATGTTTTCCGTGACCTGTTGCAGCAGTGTGTGGTGGTCTATTTGGATGACATCTTGGTATATTCTGAATCCATGGAGGCCCACATTATGGATGTCAGACGAGTGTTGCAACGGTTACGAGAGAACAGGCTGTTCGGTAAGCTTGAGAAATGCGAATTTCACCGATCCCAGGTAACCTTCTTAGGTTACATCATTTCCGCTGAGGGGTTCTCCATGGATCCTGAGAAGGTTTCGGCTGTCTTACAGTGGCCCCAGCCCAGTGGTCTCCGTGCCCTGCAGCGCTTTTTGGGCTTCGCCAATTATTATCGGAAGTTCATCAGGGACTTTTCTATGCTAGCCAAGCCGCTCACGGATCTGACCAGGAAGGGCAGTAATTTCCAGGTCTGGCCGCTCGAGGCCATCCGAGCGTTTGAGGCTCTAAAGTCCGCCTTTGTGTCGGCTCCGATTCTGTCGCATCCCAACCCTGGGTTGCCCTTTGTCCTCGAGGTGGACGCGTCTGAGACGGGAGTAGGCGCCCTCCTGTCTCAGCGTAGAACACCAGAGGGTCCTCTGCTTCCTTGTGGGTTTTACTCCTGGAAACTGTCTTCCGCGGAGTGCAACTATCAGATTGGTGACAGGGAGTTATTGGCCATCGTGCAGGCCCTTAAAGAATGGAGGCACTTGCTCGAGGGTTCGGTGGTTCCGGTTCTCATCCTGACGGACCACAAGAATCTGACCTACCTTTCTGAGGCCAAGAGATTGTCACCACGTCAGGCCAGATGGGCTCTGTTCTTGTCACGTTTTAATTACGTGGTCTCCTACCTACCCGGTTCCAAGAACATCAGAGCGGATGCCTTATCACGGCAGTACTCCGAGCTGTCCGGGGAGGAGTCGATTCCGACTTCAGTCATACCTCCGAATCAGATCCTGGCCGCCATTCGCACCAGCCTGACCTCTCCCCTGGGTGAGCAGATTTTGGCGGCTCAATCTGGTGCTCCCTCTGGGAGACCCAACGGCAGGTGTTTTGTGCCTGAGGAGTTGCGCATTCGGTTGTTGCGAACCTACCATAACTCCAAGGCCGCGGGGCATCCTGGAAAGAATCAGCTGTCCTGGGCTATTTCACGTCTGTTCTGGTGGCCTTCTCTACGTTCCGACATCGCCGCATATGTAGCGGCATGCTCCGTTTGTGCCCAGAGTAAGTCCCCTCGGCACCTTCCGTTGGGCCTTTTGCAACCCATAGCCACCGGGGATGGATTTCATTGTGGACCTCCATGCATCCCGAGGCCATATGGTCATTCTCATGATTGTGGATCGGTTTTCCAAAATGTGCCACTGTGTTCCTCTCAAGAAGTTACCCTCTGCACAAGAGTTGGCCACGATTTTCGCCAGGGAGGTCTTCCGGTTGCACGGTTTGCCCAAGGAGATTGTGTCGGATCGGGGGAGTCAGTTTGTGTCCAGGTTCTGGCGCGCCTTTTGCTCCCAGTTGGGGATTCATCTCTCTTTCTCCTCGGCCTACCACCCTCAGTCCAATGGGGCCGCAGAACGATCCAATCAGGCCTTGGAGCAATTCCTTCGTTGCTATGTCTCCGATCACCAAGACAATTGGGTTGACCTCCTGCCTTGGGCTGAGTTTGCCAGGAACACGGCAGTGAACTCTTCCTCTGGGACGTCTCCCTTCATGGCCAATTATGGGTTTCAACCTGCCGTGTTACCGGAGGTATTCTCTCCCCAGGATATTCCGGCTGTGGAGGATCACCTTTCCGTCCTACGTGCTTCTTGGGTACAGATCCAGAGGTCCCTTGAGGTCTCTGCGCAGCGCCAGAGACTCCAGGCTGATCGCAGACGAGCGCCCGCTCCTTCCTACCAGGTCGGAGACCGTGTATGGTTGTCCACCCGCAACCTCAACCTTCGAGTGCCCACTCCCAAGCTGGCGCCTTGTTTTGTTGGTCCCTTCCGAGTGCTTCGCAGGGTAAACCCGGTAGCCTATGCCCTTGCGCTTCCTCCTGGCATGCGGATCTCCAACGTGTTTCATGTCTCCCTGTTGAAGCCATTGGTGTGTAATCGTTTCACTTCCTCGGTTCCTCGGCCCCGTCCGGTCCAAGTGGGCAATCGTGAGGAATATGAGGTGAGCAATATCCTGGACTCACGCCTGGTCCGCGGTCGGTTGCAGTTTTTGGTCCATTGGCGTGGTTATGGTCCAGAGGAGCGTTCCTGGGTTCCCTCCGCAGATGTCCATGCTCCTGCTTTGCTCCGAGCCTTCCACGCACGCTTCCCTCAGAAACCGTTCCTTACTCCGCGGAGGAGGGGCCCTTGAGGGGAAGGTACTGTCATGGTCTTACCCTCTTACTACTCTCCTTCGTTTGACATGTGCTGGCGGCCATCTTGGTTTCTGGGTTTCTTGTAGCCTCCCACCCTGCGGCTTCTCCTTCCCACTGGGAGGAGCTGGATGCCTAGCTCATATATATAGGAGGTCTGTGGCTTCAGTTCCTTGCTTGGTCCTCCTGTGTTCACATGCTTCTAAGACTGCTGCTGCTTCTGGTTCCTGATCCTGGCCTCGTCTGACTACCCCGTTGGTTCCTGATCCTGGCTTCGTCTGACTACCCCGTTGGTTCCTGATCCTGGCTTCGTCTGACTACCCTTCTGGTTCCTGACCTCTGTCTCCGCAAGACCCTGCTTCGGTTTAGCCATCCGTTTGGACTTTTGCTTACGGCTTGCTTTTCAATAAAACCTTCTTATTTTCCACTTATCTCTTGTTGTACGTCTGGTTCATGGTTCCATGACAGCTTCAGCTCCCAGTAAGAGAGGGTGGATTAGCTGTTCCTAACTGTTTTTTTTTTTGTGGGAAAGCAGGAATTAAATAAATTGGGTTGGAGAGTGGAATGGAATCACTTAGAGGTATTGGAATCAGGAAATAGAATACTGAATTCATTGGAGTACATATGGGTGGAAGTTAAAAACATATTAGAGATGAAAGTTTTTTTGCACTATACACCTATTTGGAAAAGTGTATTTTAAAGGAATTGCAAACGATTAGGATTTATATAAAAAAATAAATAAAAAAAAAGGATTTATATAGACTTATTTTTCTTCTTGTCCCTCTCTCTCTCTCCAAGGGTGGCGGGTGGGTATTTGGGATAAAAAGTTATTATAATATTTACTAATATGTAATATGGACTTTTGTATTGTTGCATTGTTGTGATTTTTGTATATGTTTTTATAAAATTGAAATAAAAAATAATTATAAAAAAAAAAGATATCCCAGTCGGGCACTGCAAAATATTAATGCTGTCTAAATGCACTTAACCTACTGTTACTTAATGAACTGTTCTGATTTAAGGTTCAGATACTTTATCTGTGCTAATGTGAACCCAATGGCAAGTGTACCTATAAGGTTAAACCCTTCTTTACCCATCAGGTTGCTAAGATGATGGACCCAGTTCTACCCATTATCTAGAGTTTGCAGAGAAGGAGGAAAGATGTGTTTGAGAGAAGGTCTGCATACAAGGTCTTATGTTCTAGAGAACTGCCATCTCTGAGACTTCAACTATTAAAGAACCACTTCTACATCAAAGTACTCCAGAGAGAAGGACAGACATCTTAAAAATGTCTAGAACAGGGGTGCACAACCTTTTTTGGTCTGGGGGCCGCATTGTCACATCGCTCTATTTCAAGGGGCCGCAAATAAAAAAATGTTGATTGGCACTCATCTGCCTATTACGCAAGCCAGTGCAAAGTGACTGGGGAGGAGTGATCACAGTCGTGCTGCAGATAATCGGACATCTTTCATCCTAATAAAATATGCAAATCAGCCGAAAAATGAGCAATTCCTTGTTTATCAACTGATCAGCTGCACGATTATACCGGCCAGATATAAGATATGAGCGCTCCTTATGAACACTTGTTCCCAGTAATTGTCCCAAATATCGTGCTGCAGCATAGCCCCTGGAACCGAAGAGTTATACTTACCTGCTCCCCACCGCTCTGGTCCTTCGAACTGCCCCCACTGTTTACACCTGGCAGTGCATGGATATGGTCATACACCACTCCAGCCAATGACTGGCTTAGGCGGTGATGTGGTCACAAGCAGCGTGTCACTGCTGAAGCCAGTCATTGACTGGAGCCGTGCAAGTGACCATGACCATGCACTGTCAGGTGTAAACAGAGCAGGAACCGGAAGATGGAGGCAGCGCAGAGGACCATAGCGGAGTGGAGAAGGTAATTGTGAATTTTCTATTTCAGAGGCCATGCTGCTGGAACTTGTTAAAAATCATTTTTACCAGAAAAGTGGTGACATTTCCTTCCATCCTGCCTCCTATTTATAAATCAGCGTTTTCCTTCACTGCAGAGGACGGAGGTCACTGGTTATTACCATTTCCTGCCAATCCCAAACATTACCTTGCTAGTGGGGAAGGCGCCTATTGGTTAACGCTTGAATGACCAGGCCCGAAAAGGCCTTAATGACCAGACACTTTTTTGTGATTTAGTGCGCGTGGTGGTTCAAATGGTTTTAACTATCTTATTTGTTGGACTGCCAAGATCATTTTTGCAACAATTTTTATTTGGAGTAAACTGTACAAAACGTTTTTAAAAAGTATATATTTTTTCAAACTATAGCTCCTTATTCTTTATATGCAGGATGTTTTTATCTTAGTTTTTTCTGTGATTTTTTTGTTTATGTAGTGTTTGCTTGAGGGAGTGGCACCTTCAAGTGTGAATGCGCACCTAGTATCTTGGGAGTAGCATTCCTCTGCACTTTTGCCCCCCTCCTCTATCCAATGAGCGCCTTAATTAGGTGGTACATATGGCTGTGCTTGCTTCTCCTCCCATTGGTTGCTTGATGCACATGGAGGTTACTAGGAGCAGCACACCATATGTGCGGGGTCTGCGCTCCTGAACATAGAAGCCCAACGGCTTAGGTAGGTTTAGCGTAGGACCCGCCTGACTTGAGACCACCTTGACGCTTGGTGGTGGGCTTAGATGTGTTTTGATCAAAATATATCGACTAAGTGTCTCAGACATTATCATATCAGGGTGAGGACTTAGTCCATATATAGTGCTTGCATCTGCTATAATAAGTGCATTATTATCTTGTTTCTGTGGTTTTCTTCCTTATTCTTTAAATATGCAAACTGACACCAAAATAAATTATTATAATTAGTTCTCTATTTTTTGTATTTTGCTATATAATATAAAAAGTTTCACATGAATGGGGCGGTAATGGTGACGGTTTTGATTGGTGTGGGTGTTTTTTCTTTTATGTATAATTTTTTTTTATAACTTAATAAATTTCTGCTACATAATATGTCCCCCAAGAGGTCATAAAAAGACCTTGGGGGACACTGTCACTTTTTTAAATTTTGCACTTTTTCATAAAAAAACTGTGGTGGGACAGTAAACACTCTCTTTTATTAAGCACTTTTTCCTTTTTATTTTATTTTTTAATTTATTTTGTTTTCAAATTTTTAAAATCATTTTGTAACTTTTTTTTTTTAAATATATTTTTACCACATAATTTGTCCCCAAGAGGTCACTGAAAGACCTTTGGGAGACAATAAGTGACTTTTTTTTGTACTATTTCCACTGTAACTGGAGCATCCAAAGGAGCCCCAGTTACAGGGAAGCCAGCCTGCTGCGGAGGCTTTGTACCAGGGCAGCGCTCCCCTGTTCCTGGGTCTACACTGCAGAGCGCTCATAGAGGAGAAGGCAGAAGCGCTAATAAAGCGCTTCTGTCTTCTCCTTGGCTTTCCCGCTTTCACTAATAGTCGGGGACCCTTTCTGCTCCTGCTACAGTGCAGGAGCAAAACCTGTGATCTTTCTGCTGTGCGGCGCTCTGTGCAGAAACACAGCTGATTGCAGGATCAGCTGGTTTCTGCCAAGCAGGGTGGGGGCCGCAAACCATGGCTCTTGGGGCCGCATGCGGCCCGCGGGCCGCAGGTTGTGCACCCCTGGTCTAGAACCTGCAAGGCCATGCAAGATGATTTCAATGAGGTACAGACTGTTAATGGCATTCAACCTCACTGCTGTGGGAAATATATCTCACTGGTATCTGGGTAGGCTACTTAATTTGTACCCCTCCATGGAAACTGCAGAAGGAGCAAGGTCAATATAGCATGCCCGAGGTTACTTATAAAGGCTGTAAAATGTATACGAAGAGAAGGAGACCAGGAGTACCATAACTCCCCTGTATGCTGCCACTGAGGAGACTGCTGCTCTGTGAAATACCTTTGAACTGTAGCTTGTACTACTGCTCTCATAATCAACTGAGTAAAGAACGTTTATTAATTATAACCAATGAGCCTGGTCATTGCCTTCATACTCCGCTGGACTTGCACTTGCACTCCTGCCTTGCACCCAAACACCTAACATCAAGAGCACCCCACCTAACACCAGGCAGGAGCACCAACTCCAGGGTGTGCCCCGAGGGAAGAAAGGGTGCGCTATCCATTCACTGCAGTACTACTACTATTCACTACTACCCATCTCAGGGCTATAACTGCCACCTTCATCCTCTCAGCTATGTTCCTTCCCTGTAGATCTTTGCACAAGTTGGTATCTGATGCTGCTGGAGAGGTATTGAGTGCTTTAATGTGGTATGAGGTGCCACTGGGGACGTAACATGTCACTGGCCATGTGAGTCAGCATTTCTGTATTTTAATTTTGATGACTTACTTCGGGGCATGATCAAGTAAAGCTAAATTCGTCAGAGCGCGCATTGCGCGTCATTTTTACGCAATATCATATGTGGCCTGGTGGGGTTTGTGTGCCAGGATTGCTTTGTAACCCCACTCCGGTCTAGCTTATTACATTTCTTTGATGGATAGTGTACTTAATTTAGCTATTTTACATGTTTTCCCTGTCATGTAATGGTTTATGGTTTTCAGTTTTCAATAGCAGCACCCGCAGTGCCCTCCTGATCAAGTGAAGAGACGTTTCAATGTTTCCCTGTGTCTATTATTTTTAGAAATGCACAGTTCCTTCAGCTCATATCACAAAACATTTATATAGCTGAAATAGAAGGATGAAATATTGGATATGTGAATATACTGTATACAAACTGTGGAGACAACATAATAAGGCCTTGTCTGTAAATAAAAGCTTTTTATATGTTTGTTATGATATACAGTCAGGTCGATAAATATTGGGACATCGACACAATTCTAACATTTTTGGCTCTTTACACCACCACAATGGATTTGAAATGAAACAAACAAGATGTGCTTTAACTGCAGACGGTCAGCTTTAATTTGAGGGTATTTACATCCACTTCTTTCCCTTAAAAAACTCTTTGGTTGCTTTTGCAGTATGCTTTGGGTCATTGTCCATCTGCACTATGAAGCGCTGTCCAATAAATTCTGAAGCATTTGGCTGAATATGTATTGAGATCCGTTCATTGTCAATGGGGACACAACTGAACAGAACGGAGTGCACCAAAATGCATTCTATTCAGTTTGGTTGCATTCCCATGCTGGACACAATACCGCTGCAAGCAGTGTTTTTGTGTCCATCATGGGTAACTGATCAAGACAGATCCAGCATGAAACACACGAGATCCAGCAAAAACGCTGATGTGAAAGTAGCCTTGAAGAAAAGACTGCTAGACTGCATGAGTGAGCAGAAGAAGACGCTGAGACGGGGATACTCTGCCACAGACCCTGAATTACCATTCTTTAGCCAGGGTACGAGCCTTCTGAGAGAGGGACAGCTAGCTCAGACCTTTCCTCAGCACATAACTTTTTTCTGCTAGGGAGGGAACTGAACAAGCCAGCACTGTGCACTGCCCATAAGCACTATTAGGACTTATTTCCCATTAGGGTGCACCACGCCTTACCATCCCTTTGTGAGAGCAGAAATTCGTAGTGACACCTCAACAGTGTCCGGGGAACCCAGCATAGCGTCAGGAGCAAGAACTTACCTTTCTTGCTCCAAACGCCGCTGCTGCATCTCCTGAGGTCGAGTGCTCTTACCACTCTTCCTGCCATGCTGTGCCTTGATGCGACGTCGCACAGTGTGTGGTCACAGAGGCCATGTGTGCAGGTCACAGCACAGTGTGTGGTCACAGAGGCGCTGTGTGCAGGTCACAGCACAGTGTGTGGTCACAGAGGCGCTGTGTGCAGGTCACAGCACAGTGTGTGGTCGACGAAGACCAGGAAGTGGTGAGTACTGAACTCGGGGAGCTCTTCGGTCCTCCTGTACTAATGAGCACTTCCATAATGGAAGAGCTTATTATTATTCACCACATAAGATGCACTTACATTTTTCCCCCACTTTTGGAGGGGGGATAACCTCACCCGATGAATGAGCCTTTTTTCTCGTTCATCCGGAGATTTGCAACACCCTTACAAGGGCAGATTATCAGGAACGGATGGATGTTCATAGGAACGTTTGTCCCCAATTCTGCCTGACTGTGGGGCAGTATGAATGCAGCGTTAGCCTAATAGGTGTCATTTCCTGGCCTTCACAGATCACTTTTCAACAGTCATCTCATTATTATCACAGGCAGGATTACAATGACAGATATTACTTATAGATTGATAACACAGGATCCACATTCACAAATTGTGATATCACAGCTTATCAGCTCCCTCTTGACCTTTATGCAGATCTGTCACAGGAGCCAGGATACCAGACCACATGCAAACGCAGGTAAAATAAAGTTGTTTATTTAAAGGAACATAAATAAACATTCATCAGGGACAGTGAGGTTAGGAAGAAGCCGGTCAAGTCCAATGCAGGTAGTCGTCCAAGCCGGAATTGGGTCCAAAGCGGGTAGTCGTCCGAGCCGGGGTCAGGTCCAATGCGGGTAGTCGTCCAAGCCGGTTTCAGGTCCAATGCGGGTAGTCGTCCAGGCCAGGGTCAGGTCCAATGCGGGTAGTCGTCCAAGCCGGGGTCAGGTCCAATGCGGGTAGTCGTCCAAGCCGGAATTGGGTCCAAAGCGGGTAGTCGTCCGAGCCGGGGTCAGGTCCAATGCGGGTAGTCGTCCAAGCCGGTTTCAGGTCCAATGCGGGTAGTCGTCCAGGCCAGGGTCAGGTCCAATGCGGGTAGTCGTCCAAGCCGGGGTCAGGTCCAATGCGGGTAGTCGTCCAAGCCGGGGTCCGGTCCAATGCGGGTAGTCATCCAAGCCGGGGTCAGATCCAAAGCAGGTACATCTGCCATTGCGGAGTCGAGGGCCAAAGGGAAAGGTCAGCCCAGCCAGATCATACTGCAGAGATGCACCTTGGAGCACAAACGTAAGGGCAATGAACCTGAAGCCTGAGCAGACTGATATAGTCAGGTGTTGCCACATCATCACTGTGCGACGCCCAAGCAGCAGGCAAGTGATGATGCGCTCAGATGTTATAAGAGACTGAAGTAAGCACATGTCCAAAATGTCAGCCACCATGAGGAGACGGTAAGACCTTGACAAGATCACAGTGCATGCCTAGAAAACTCTCCCATAGAAGACAACGAGGTCCCCTCCTGTCCATTGTGTTCCTGGTGGCCAATGTAAAGCATATCTGTAAACGCTGTTAACAGCTTAGGCAAGGTGGCCGCCCCTATAATTAATTTGAGGTAGTAGTATAAAAAACCTACAATCAGAAAATAAGAAACAGCTTAAAAAAGGATAAGTGTCGCTATATGTTTCAACTAGTAGAATAATTTATAGGGCGTAGTTCTTAGGAGCTTGCACATGTAGGTATCCCAGTGGGGCACTGCAAAATATAAATTCTGTCTAAAAGCATTTAACCTCCTGTTACCTAGGGAAATGTTCTGATCTATGGTTCAAATGATTATCTGTGTTAATGTGAACTCAATGGCAAGTTTACCTATAAGGTTAAAACCTTGTTTACCCATCAGGTTGCTAGGGTGATGGACCCAGTTCTGCCCCCTAGTTAGTTAGAATGAGAAATCTAGAGTTTGCAGACAGGTTTCCTGCCCTAGGCATTGAAGACAGGAAAAATCTATAGCACGACTGGTTGAGAGACTCTTTATAGAAGGATGAACAAATGTATTTATTTTTGTTATCCTTTTTGTCTGGGTGCACCCATAAAGATCTGAAAAAAATCCCATGTGACTCATATGCAATTAAATGAGTGCATGCAGTGCTGCATACATTACAGTAAGATTTGCCAGTTTTCTGTAAGAAATGTGACTTCACAAACATTCAAAATGTCATTTATCATTAGCTGATGTGAGGAGCCTCTGGGATGACTGACTCTATTTATACAGTGTCAAGTGTGATATTTGCTAATGAAATGCTAACTTAATTTCTATGTATAACTTGTGTGAGCGAAAATGGCGCGGCCAGAAGACATGCGCAAGTAGAATGCAAAATAAGTTATACAGGCAATGCAAATAATGGCAGCATTCACATTATTATAGTAACTTTGTAATTCATGGTTTTCTATCAGGAGATCGGTGCAGAACATATAAATGGAGATGACTCTTTGATCTCTATGGTAGAAAGCTGTGGGCATGCTCTGCGACCTGTACTGAGGTCATTGTGCAGGGAGAGGGAGGAGATGAGCTGTGACATCAACCTGTTGTGAATGGTGAATCCTGTGTTATCTTCCTATAGGTTTTATTTGTCATTGTAATCCTTCCTGTGATGACAAGGAGATTATGCTGTAATCCTTCCTGTGATGACAAGGAGATTATGCTGAAAATTGATCTCTACAGAAGAGGAAGTATTAAAACCATTCCTGGGCAGAGCACTCATCCAAAGAAGGCTTTTGTAAGGTGTGCATCCCTTTTGGAGTCCCTCTCCACCCTCGGCGTTCTAACTTTGCGTTTTTTAAATCTGCATTTTTTTTTTGTTCAGCCATAGGAGGTTCAACAAAGCATCAACATGAAGTGTAGTAAAACATCAGCAACGTTTCGGGTCTATATGGAATGACCCTTTCTCAAGCTATGGTAGAAAATATGATATACATTCATAAGATTATTGTACACAGTAATGGTACCGTATATCCTTATTAACTACATTGATATAGTTCTAGAAAGACACAAAGATACATGATTTGTATACAGGATTAGTGCTATACATGATTTGTATACAGGATTAGTGCTATACATGATTTGTATACAGGATTAGTGCTATACATGATTTGTATACAGGATTAGTGCTATACATGATTTGATTAACACTTAAAGAGCATAATTCTAACAGCATGATTCAAATCTTACATCTGTTGATCAGACATGATATATAACTGGGTTGCTCTTTAAAGTGTCACTCTCATATTTTTTTTTTATTTGCTAGGCTTTTAGAGCTAGGCATGTTTACCTGTCAATGCTTGTCAAAAGATCTGTAATTACCTTATAATACCAGCTTTCATTAACGTCCCATGCCCTTTCCACTGGTCCCTTAAAAGACTGTTGCTATGGCTTGTCTATCTTCCCTTTAGTGTAAACAGAAGACAGGGGGGCGGTCCTCCACATTGCTTGCCTGCATTAAGCTTCAGAGTGTGGAGGCGTGTCTCTCATTAATCCAATCTGATTGGCTGGCAGGGAGCTGCTGGTTACAGCTAGTGTGTATGGGAAGTGAGGGAAGGAAGATTTGGCCTCAGAGAGCTGACAGAGGAGCCACCTTGAGAAAATCCTTATACTGCAGGGGTTAAAACAGCCGTAACTAAGGAAAAAACTCAAGGCAAACAGTGGTATGTGAAGAAACTAAGGATTGCTTCATGCATAATGATTTTTTGATGAAAACATGACAGTTAGGCCTCTTGCACACTAATGTATTTTCTTTCAGTTTCCGTTCAATTTTTTTGCAGACCATATACGGAACCCTTTGAATGGGTCCACAAAAAAAATGTGCATTTCATTTCCGTATTTCCATTCCGCAAAGAAATAGAACATGTCCTATTCTTGTCCGCATTACGGACAAGGATAGTACTGTTCTATTAGGGGCCAGCTGTTCCGTTCCGCAAAATATGGAATGCACACGGAAGTCATCAGTATTTTTTGCGGATCGCAAAATACATATGGTCTTGTGCAAGAGGCCTTATACTTTAAGAATAATTCAGGCGCACTTATATCTAGTGCACATAGTAACGTAATCATACATAAAGATGAAAACATAGGTCGATCACATGATACTGAATGAATGAAAATCCAATGTCCATGATTGTAGTTACAATAGAATATACAGGTGATTATTGAATACAGAGGCGGTGGTGTATAGTGGGATGGCACGGGTTAAGCATAATGTATCACATAGGTGATTGTAAGAGTGAAAAGATGCCTGGTTAGTAAGTCAGCATAATGAGGTCCTGATAGTTATGTCCCCTATGTTCTATATACCATGTATCTGTATAGTGCTAGTCATGCTATAATTGAATGTACCGTAGGTCCTACATATTAGATAATCTGTATAGTGACAATAGCATTTTATAGTGCTGTTACTTGGGTATAACGCGCTGTGCACATAGATTTAGGATATGAATCATGCTGTTATTATAATCATGCACTTTAAGTATTAATGAAATCATGTCTACCACATGTATACCACCAATCATGTATACAAGTCATGCATCTTTGTGCCTTTCTAGAACTATATCAATGTAACATAGTTTATAAGGCTGAAAAAAGACATCTGTCCATCCAGTTCAGCCTGTTATCCTGCAAGTTGATAAGTTAATAAGGATATACCATTACTGTGCACAATAATCTTATGAATCTACTGTATATCATATTTTCTATTATAGCTTGAGAAAGGGTCATTCCATATAAACCCGAAACATTGCTGATGTTTTACTGCACCTCATGTTGGTGCTTTGTTGCACCTCATATGGCTGAACAAAAATAAAATAAAGAAATCCAGATTTAAAAATGCAAAGTTGGAGCACCGTCTGAAGTTGTACCAAAGAGGAAGTGTCAGCCTGTTGTAGGGCTCAGTGATCAATGTGAAAACTGCAGGATTTAAAGCTGTTGGCTGTGATTTTGCAATCCTCTGGTGCTGCAATCGTTATGGTGCTATTGCAAGAGCAATTACAGTAGAGAACATACACTGGTAAAGTGCCTGGGCCTCCATTCTTGGTTTCAAGCTGCAGGAAAATGCATGTTTCATGAGGAACACTCAATATATTATGCGGGGAGCTGTGAACTACAAATGTGGCCAGATGGATCATGTAACATTGTAACGCCCCTATCCCACCTCTTTACTCTTGATGGAGATCTGAGAGGGTGTATGGGATGTCCATCGAGAGTGAAGAGGTGGAATGGGATGTAGCAAGCATGACTTAAAGCGTCAAGACGGGTGGGGGGAAGACTAAGGTGGATTTTTTGTTTTGCATCAAGGTTTTCAAATAGACGAACTTCACAAAAACATCACTAGGGACATGATTAGACAGATGTCTGTGAAGGTTCTCATTTATCCAGGTCATGGTATATATCTGTAAAGAATAAGTCAAGGCAACTGGACGTACTGTAGATTTCTTGAAAACGTTTCACTCGTTCTTCCAACAAGCAGTCACTCAGAATTGAGAAAGCTCGTTGGAAGAACGTGTGAAACGTTTTCAAGAAATCTACAGTACGTCCAGTTGCCTTGACTTATTCTTTACAGATATGATTAGACAGAGCTCTGAAGTACTCCAGGAGGTTGGGGGGCCATTTTGGTGGTGACAGCTCCCCTTTTACAACATCAAGCCTAAAGTTCTTGGCTAAATCCTGCTCAGGAAAATCAACAATCACCTATTCTGTTTCACTTGTAGAAAGAGCGTCATGAATCTTTAAAATGTGACCTCAGCACTGCCACCACTGAAAGGGTTTCTTCAATGCATGAAGTGTCAAATTGAAAAATTATGACTTCCGAAATCACTAGTTCCTCAAAATTGCACTCATTGGGTCCCATAATTACATTGCAAATGTTGGTTGCATCGATCACATTTAGGAGACGCAACAGTTTTCAGATGTAACATAAAGAGAGAAGTTTGGATTTCAAGTTTTTTTTTCTTGTATAGTCTCTTGACAAGAACAGAACATTTTCCTCAGAGTAAGTAGAAAGCATTTATTAACAAAGGCTGACCTGGTGGTGGGCGAAGTCATTCAGCGTTGCTGAGCCGGTGAGGACCTGAAGTCAATCTGTGCCTTTGATAATGAAAAATTGAAACGCACTTTGTACATAAGATGGAAGAGGAGGAAGAAGATGATGCTTTTTCTGAATCTTAGCAACAGGGCTCCCAGTGGGAGACAATGTAGATGATGATTTCAGCCTTGTACATCTCTCTGACCTACCGTTCTTGCTGATGATTTAAGTCGTCTATCATAAAAAGTTGAAGTCAGTAGGCCTCTCTAACTGTTGCTATTATTATTTTTGTATTATTTTTATATAACACTCAGCTTTTATAGAGTCCCAAATACATTTCTGTGTATTGCAGGCTGTAGAGTAGATTTGGAAAGTCTTAAGACCCCCATCAATCTGTACTCAATACCACATAATGCAAAAGTGAAACAGAATGTTAGAAATCTTTTCAAATTTATTAAAAAGGGAAAAAAATAAAATTTCGGATGGACATAAGTATTCAGAACCTTTGCTACAACACTTGAAATTTAGCTCTGGGGCCTCCCATTTCTCTTGATCATCTTGGAGATGTTTCTACACCTTGATTGTAGTCCACCGAGTCCACCTGTCGTACATTCAGTTGATTGGACATGATTTGGAAAGACAACCCCCATATCTGTATAAAGTCTCACAGCTGACAATGCATATCAGAGCAAAAACCAAACCATGTGGAGTAAAGAACTGCATGTAGAGCTGTGAGACAGGATTGTGTGGAGGCACAGATCTGGAGAAGGGTACAACACATTTCTGCACTGAACATTCTTGAGTGCACAGTGGCCTCCATAATCCTTACATGGAAAAAGTTTGGAACAACTAGGATGCTTCCTAGAGCTGGCTGCCCCACCAAGCTAAGTATTTGGGGTTGGGGGGTGGAGCTCCAAAAATGCTGTAAAAGCCTCAGTAAAAGCCAAAACAAAACAAAAAACCTCAGACTGAGAGATTCTCTGCTCTGAACCAAGATTGAACTTTTTGGCCTCAATTCTAAGTGTCATTGCAATGAGCAGGACACCGGTACAGTGGGTCAGCTATGCAGTGGGTCAGTATATATGTGTAATAGTTTGTGACGCCAATTGCAGGTTGCACAGGGACTGCAGCAGGGCCCTTTAAGATGTTATAACTCACGTACCAGGTGAGGAATGCCAGAGGGGGATAATGTCTCTGTATAGCAGATATGGTAGTGTCAACGGTGTCTCCTACCTTGGTACGGCTGGACTCCTGGATCCTGGCTCACTTGCAATAAAATTGAGCGTGGTTAGCAGGGGTAATTGAGGAATAATTGAGATCCAAACAGGTAATAGAGTCCAACTTGTCTTTACTTGGTGATATGCAGCTTTGATCTATAAAGGTACAGCAATAGTCTAGGATCCCAGCAGGTGTTGGCAATATGTGGCAGGAATTTATCTATTCTGCTTCTTGTACAAACCGGATTCTCAAAAAGTTGGGACACTATACAAATCGTGAATAAATACTGAATGCAATGATGTGGAGTTGCCAACTTCTAATATTTTATTCAGAATAGAACATAAATCACGGAACAAAAGTTTAAACTGAGAAAATGTACCATTTTAAGGGAAAAATATGTTGAATCAGAATTTCATGGTGTCAACAAATCCCCAAACAGTTGGGACAAGGCCATTTTCACCACTGTGTGGCATCTCCCCTTCTTCTTACAACACTCAACAGACGTCTGGCGACCGAGGAGACCAGTTTCTCAAGTTTAGAAATAGGAATGCTCTCCCATTCTTGTCTAATACAGGCCTCTAACTGTTCAATCGTCTTGGGCCTTCTTTGTTGCACCTTCCTTTTTATGATGCACCAAATGTTCTCTATAGGTGAAAGATCTGGACTGCAGACTGGCCATTTCAGTACCCGGATCCTTCTCCTACTGTCACAACCAGACATCTGAGAAGCTCTGACAGATGGCTTTCAGAACCTCCTCCTTGAGCTTTCTTTGTGTTGATTTTCAGTTCCTCATCTCCTTAGCCTCTCTCAGCTGTCTTGTAGTTGGACTAATTGCATCCCTTCAAATTCCTCCCCATAATGCATTAGTGTGCGGCTTATACAACTTCCTGGAGTGTGTGTGCATGCTGATCCTATTTCCCAGTCTTCTACAAGTTAAGTGTTACATTCATTTGTGATTTTATGTTTGCTGGATCCCAGGTGACCCTGACTCCCTCCGTGTCTAGTGTAGGGAGCCGGTGGTCGTGTCTCCTCACTATTATAGGGTGTTCAGGTGTTATACAGTCGAGGTACGAGGATATGCGATCATCTACCATTGGGATCTTTGCATAGGGTGAGCAGTCAGGGAGAGTGCCAGGTCTTATGCAGGGGTCTCCCTTTTGTTCCTTAGTTTTGGATCCAGTGAGTCATATATTCATTTTGTATTGTCTTGTTTCCTGTACACCTTCCGTGACATTATAAGCCGCCAAAACCGTCTCAAGCATGGATCCGGTTTCACTTTTGACTGAACGCTTTCAGGGTCTTTCATTGGAGGTAGCTGATCTCCGTAAGACTCTTTCTCAGTTTCTAGTGACCGGTTCAGCTTGCGTTCATGGAGTTTGTTCTGAGCCTAAGATCTCGCTCCCGGATACGTTCTCCGGGGGTACTGAGAATTTTGTGCGTTTTAGACAGGCTTGCAAACTCAATTTTCGCCTTCTTCCCAATTCCTCTGGTGATGAGAAATGGAGGGTGGGGATCATTATATCGCTGCTCAGGGGTAACGCTCAGTCGCGGGCCTTTTCGCTGCCGGTGGGGGCACGGCCCCTCCGTTCAGTGGATGAATTCTTTTTAGCCCTGGGTCAGATATATGATGATCTGGATCATATTGCTTTGGCTGAGTCTAGACTACGTCTCTTATGCCAGGGTAAACAATCCACAGAGATATACTGCTCAGAATTTTGGAGATGGGCAGCTGATACTGGTTGGAATGATGCTGCACTCCGAAGTCAATTTTGCCATGGTCTTTCAGAGATATTGAAAGATGCATTTGCCTTTCATGAGAGGCCTATCTCCTTGGACTCTGCTATTTCTCAGGCCGTTCGTATTGGCAGGCGTCTTAGAGAGAGAGGAGAGAGCACTCCTTCCTGTCATACTCAATCCCAGGACAGTGCAGCGGTCTCATTCTGTGCGCAGGGGTCTCAGTCGCTGTCAGTCCCTTCTGAGCAGGAGCCCATGCAGCTGGGGTTGATTGCCTCTGACAATAGAAGATTCAGCCCGCATGGGAAAGTTTGTTTTTGTTGTGGAGGTATAAATCATTTGGCAAATGTTTGTCCCTCTAATAGATTCAGGCAGTTTTTTGGGAGTAATAAAGAAACAAAAAGGAAAAAATCTTAAAAAATTTTCATCTGTTACTATTGGCAGGGTTGAGGCGGAGATTGAAGGTTTTCCGTTTGCTTGTAGTTCCCGTTTTGTCCTAGGGTGGCGCTAGAGAGCAAGAACATTTTTTGTGAGATTTTTGTAGATAGTGGAGCAGCTGTCAATCTCATTGATAATCAATTTGCGATAACTCATGGTTTCCAGGTATGCACTTTGGGAAAGGATATTCCTGTTTTTGCTATTGATTCCGCTCCACTTTCTCAGAAATCATTAAAGGGCATAGTTCACAATATCCGTTTAATTGTGAGTGATGCTCATGTTGAGGATGTGTCATGTTTCGTCCTTAGCGGATTACCTACTCCTCTTGTGTTGGGGCTACCCTGGCTCACTAAACATAACCCCACCATTGATTGGCAAGCGAGGCAAATAAATGGTTGGAGTGACTTTTGCAGAGAAAATTGCCTCATGACATCTGTTTCTGAGGTTTCTACTAAGACTGTACCACCTTTTCTCTCTGAATTTTTGGATGTCTTCTCTGAGAGTGGAGTTCAGGATTTGCCCCCGCACAGGGAGTACGATTGCCCTATTAATCTGTTCCCAGGCACCAAGCTGCCTAAATCTCGTTTATACAATCTTTCCCAACCTGAAAGGGTCGCTATGCGTGCTTATAGCTCTGAGAGTCTGAGAAAAGGACACATACGACCCTCGAAGTCACCTGTTGCCGCTGGTTTTTTCTTTGTTAAGAAAAAAGATGGTTCTTTAAGACCTTGTCTGGATTTAAGGGAGGTAGCTGATCTCTGGAGATGGGCAGCTGATACTGGTTGGAATGATGCTGCACTCCGAAGTCAATTTTGCCATGGTCTTTCAGAGATATTGAAAGATGCATTTGCCTTTCATGAGAGGCCTATCTCCTTGGACTCTGCTATTTCTCAGGCCGTTCGTATTGACAGGCGTCTTAGAGAGAGAGGAGAGAGCACTCCTTCCTGTCATACTCAATCCCAGGACAGTGCAGCGGTCTCATTCTGTGCGCAGGGGTCTCAGTCGCTGTCAGTCCCTTCTGAGCAGGAGCCCATGCAGCTGGGGTTGATTGCCTCTGACAATAGAAGATTCAGCCCGCATGGGAAAGTTTGTTTTTGTTGTGGAGGTATAAATCATTTGGCAAATGTTTGTCCCTCTAATAGATTCAGGCAGTTTTTTGGGAGTAATAAAGAAACAAAAAGGAAAAAATCTTAAAAAAATTTTCATCTGTTACTATTGGCAGGGTTGAGGCGGAGATTGAAGGTTTTCCGTTTGCTTGTAGTTCCCGTTTTGTCCTAGGGTGGCGCTAGAGAGCAAGAACATTTTTTGTGAGATTTTTGTAGATAGTGGAGCAGCTGTCAATCTCATTGATAATCAATTTGCGATAACTCATGGTTTCCAGGTATGCACTTTGGGAAAGGATATTCCTGTTTTTGCTATTGATTCCGCTCCACTTTCTCAGAAATCATTAAAGGGCATAGTTCACAATATCCGTTTAATTGTGAGTGATGCTCATGTTGAGGATGTGTCATGTTTCGTCCTTAGCGGATTACCTACTCCTCTTGTGTTGGGGCTACCCTGGCTCACTAAACATAACCCCACCATTGATTGGCAAGCGAGGCAAATAAATGGTTGGAGTGACTTTTGCAGAGAAAATTGCCTCATGACATCTGTTTCTGAGGTTTCTACTAAGACTGTACCACCTTTTCTCTCTGAATTTTTGGATGTCTTCTCTGAGAGTGGAGTTCAGGATTTGCCCCCGCACAGGGAGTACGATTGCCCTATTAATCTGATCCCAGGCACCAAGCTGCCTAAATCTCGTTTATACAATCTTTCCCAACCTGAAAGGGTCGCTATGCGTGCTTATAGCTCTGAGAGTCTGAGAAAAGGACACATACGACCCTCGAAGTCACCTGTTGCCGCTGGTTTTTTCTTTGTTAAGAAAAAAGATGGTTCTTTAAGACCTTGTCTGGATTTAAGGGAGCTGAACAGTATCACTATTCGTGACCCTTATCCGCTTCCTCTGATCCCGGACCTGTTTAACCAGATTGTTGGGGCTAAAGTCTTTTCCAAATTAGATCTAAGAGGGGCATAAAACCTGGTCAGGGTCAGAGAAGGAGACGAATGGAAGACGGCCTTCAATACCCCTGAGGGCCATTTTGAGAATTTGGTTATGCCTTTTGGTTTGATGAATGCTCCAGCCGTTTTTCAGCATTTTGTGAACAGCATTTTTTATCATTTAATGTGAAAATTTGTATTAGTGTATTTGGATGACATTTAGATTTTTTCTCCTGATTTCAAGACTCAAAAGGAATACTTACGTCAGGTCTTGCTCATCCTGCGGGAGAATAAATTATACGCGAAACTGGAAAAATGTGTGTTTGCAGTTCCAGAAATTCAATTTCTGGGGTTTCGTCTCTCCGCTTCTGGTTTTCGCATGGACCCCGAGAAGGTTCGCGCTGTGCTTGAGTGGGAGCTTCCTGAGAATCAGAAGGCGCTGATGCGTTTTTTGGGCTTTGCCAATTATTACAGGAAGTTTATTTTGAATTATTCCTCTGTTGTTGAACCACTCACTGATATGACCAGAAAGGGGTAGATTTTTCATCCTGGTCAGTAGAGGCGCGTAAGGCCTTTTCTAATATCAAGGAGAGTTTTGCTTCCGCTCCCATCTTGGTACAACCTGATATTTCTCTACCCTTCACAGTTGAGGTTGATGCTTCTGAGGTGGGTGTGGGTGCGGTCTTGTCTCAGGGTTCCTCTCCTGCCAAATGGCGACCGTGTGCCTTTTTTTCGAAGAAACTCTCCTCCGCAGAGAGAAATTACGATGTGGGAGATAGGGTGTTGTTGGCCATCAAATTGGCTTTTGAGGAATGGCGCCATTGGCTAGAGGGAGCCAGACACCCTATTACTGTGTTTACTGACCATAAAAATCTGGCCTACTTGGAGTCAGCCAAGCATTTGAACCAGAGACAGGCCAGATGGTCTTTGTTCTTTTCAAGGTTTAATTTTGTTGTCACGTTCCGCCCTGGGGTTAAGAATGTGAAGGCAGATGCCCTGTCACGTTGTTTCCCGGGAGGTGGGAATTTTGAAGACCCGGGTCCCATTTTGGCTGAAGGTGTGGTGGTCTCTGCTCTTTTTCCTGAATTGGAGGCAGAGGTGCAGGTAGCCCAGTCAGAGGCTCCTGATCTTTGTCTTCCTGGGAGGTTGTTTGTGCCTCTCGCTTTAAGACACAAGATTTTTAAGGAACACCACGATACTGTCCTTGCTGGGCATCCGGGGGCAAGAGCCACAGTGGATCTCATCGCTCGGAGATTCTGGTGGCCTGCGCTTCGTAAGTCGGTTGAGGGTTTTGTGGCTGCTTGCGAGACTTGCGCTCGTGCCAAAGTCCCTCATTAACGGCCATCAGGTCCTCTCCTTCCCTTACCCATTCCTTCCTGTCCTTGGACACATCTGTCCATGGACTTCATAATGGACCTGCCTCGTTCCTCGGGGAAGACTGTGATTCTGGTGGTGGTGGACCGTTTTAGCAAAATGGTGCATTTCATCCCTTTTCCTGGTTTGCCCAATACTAAGACGCTGGCGTAGGCATTTATTGATCACATTGTCAAATTGCATGGTATTCCTTCAGACATAGTCTCTGATAGGGGCACGCAGTTTGTTTCCAGATTCTGGAAGGCTTTCTGTTCTCGCTTGGGGGTTCGGTTGTCATTCTCTTCTGTTTTCCACCCGCAGTCGAATGGCCAGACAGAGCGCGTCAATCAGAATCTGGAGACATATCTGCGCTGTTTTGTGGCGGAGAATCAGGAGGATTGGTGTTCTTTTTTGTCCCTTGCTGAGTTTGCTTTAAATAACCGTCGTCAGGAGTCCTCTGATAAGTCACCATTTTTTGGTGCATATGGGTTTCATCCGCAGTTTGGGACATTCTCGGGAGAGGGTTCTTCTGGTTTACCTGATGAGGACAGATTCTCCTCATCTTTGTCATCGATTTGGCAAAAGATTCAGAATAATCTAAAGAGCATGAGTGAGAGATATAAGCGTGTGGCAGATAGGAGACGTGTGCCTGGTCCGGACCTGAATTTTGGTGATCTGGGGTGGTTGTCTACCAAGAATATCAAATTGAAGGTTCCCTCCTGGAAGTTGGGTCCTAAGTTTATTGGGCCTTACAAAATACTGTCTGTCATCAATCCTGTTGCCTACCATCTTGATCTTCCTCAGACTTGGAAGATCCATAATGTTTTTCATAAGTCCTTATTAAAACCTTATGTTCAACCCATTGTACCCTCGCCTTTGCCTCCTCCTCCGATTATGGTTGATGGTAATCTTGAATTTCAGGTCTCTAGGATTATGGAGGATTATGGTCCTGAGGAGAGGATGTGGGTCCCAGTGACGGACATTAAGGCCACTCGTCTCATTAGGGCTTTCCATAGGTCCCATCCTGAGAAGGTGGGCTCTGAGTGTCCGGAGTCCACTCGTAGAGGGAGGGGGACTGTCACAACCAGACATCTGAGAAGCTCTGACAGATGCCTTTCAGAACCTCCTCCTTGAGCTTTCTTTCTGTTGGTTTTCAGTTCCTCATCTCGTTAGCCTCTCTCAGCTGTCTTGTAGTTGGACTGATTGCATCCCTTTAAATTTCTCCCCATAATGCATTAGTGTGCGGCTTATACAACTTCCTGGAGTGTGTGTGCATGCTGATCCTATTTCCCAGTCTTCTACAAGATAAGTGTTACATTCATTTGTGATTTTATGTTTGCTGGATCCCAGGTGACCCTGACTCCCTCCGTGTCTAGTGTAGGGAGCCGGTGGTCGTGTCCCCTCACTATTATAGGGTGTTCAGGTGTTATACAGTCGAGGTACGAGGATATGCGATCATCTACCATTGGGATCTTTGCATAGGGTGAGCAGTCAGGGAGAGTGCCAGGTCTTATGCAGGGGTCTCCCTTTTGTTCCTTAGTTTTGGATCCAGTGAGTCATATATTCATTTTGTATTGTCTTGTTTCCTGTACATCTTCCGTGACACCTACGCAGCCATGATGTTGTGATTGATGCAGAATGTGGTCTGGCATTATCTTGTTGAAAAATGCAGGGTCTTCCCTGAAAGAGATGACGTCTAGATGGGAGCATATGTTGTTCTAGAACCTGAATATATTTTTCTGCATTGATGGTGCCTTTCCAGACATGCAAGCTGCCCATGCCACACGCACTCATGCAACCCCATACCGTCAGAGATGCAGGCTTCTGAACTGACCGTTGATAACAACTTGGGTTGTCCTTGTCCTCTTTGGTCCGGATGACATGGCATTCCAGATTTCCAAAAAGAACTTTGAATCGTGACTCGTCTGACCACAGAACAGTCTTCCATTTTGCCACACTCCATTTTAAATGATCCCTGGCCCAGTGAAAACGCCTGAGCTTGTGGATCTTGCTTAGAAATGGCTTCTTCTTTGCACTGTAGAGTTTTAGCTGGCAACGGCGGATGGCACGGTGGATTGTGTTCACTGACAATGGTTTCTGAAAGTATTCCTGAGCCCATTCTGTGATTTCCTTTACAGTAGCATTCCTGTTTGTGGTGCAGTGTAGTTAAAGGGCCCGGAGATCACGGGCATCCAGTATGGTTTTACGGCCTTGACCCTTACGCACAGAGATTGTTCCAGATTCTCAGAATCTTCGGATGATGTTATGCACAGTTGATGATGATAGATGCAAAGTCTTTGCAATTTTTCGCTGGGTAACACCTTTCTGATATTGCTCCACTATCTTTCTGCGCAACATTGTGGGAATTGGTGATCCTCTACCCATCTTGGCTTCTGAGAGACACTGCCACTCTGAGAAGCTCTTTTTATACCCAATCATGTTGCCAATTGACCTAATTAGTGTTAATTGGTCTTCCAGCTCTTCGTTATGATCAAATTTACTTTTTCCAGCCTCTTATTGCTACTTGTCCCAACTTTTTTGAGATTTGTTGACACCGTGAAATTTTGAATCAACGTATTTTTCCTTTAAAATGATACATTTACTCGGATTAAACGTTTGATCTGTCATCTATGTTCTATTATAAATAAAATATTGACATTTGCCATCTCCACATCATTGCATTCAGTTTTTATTCACGATTTGCATAGTGTCCCAACTTTTTGGGAATCCGGTTTGTACATACGCCTAGTAGAATCTGGCAGGTATCTATCTTCTGCTCTGTCTTTAGTCTGCTTTGTTTGGGCCTGACTAGCTGAAGAGGTATCTATCTTCTCTTTGTCTGTGGATCTGTACTTACAGGACTGCTTGCAGGGTATGGTGGTGTCTTCCTGGAGATCTATAGTTCTGTAGATGGCTGCTTTCTTTGTCCACCAGCTGAGATAGGTGACTCAGACTGGGAAGGGTGATCTTTACCTCAGCCGAGGCTCGATCCTGTCTTGGATCCCTGTTTCTGGGAGCTCCTACTAGCACAACCTACCCCAGCAGGGGGTGGCTGGTACACTGACTACACTTCCTTCTCCTCCTCATGATACAGGACATGGGAACTTCCCACTTCTGCTCACACAGGGGAGCCTAGACTGGAATGGACTATTCCAGCCTAGATATACTAACT
Source organism: Bufo gargarizans (assembly GCF_014858855.1). Taxonomy (NCBI): domain Eukaryota; kingdom Metazoa; phylum Chordata; class Amphibia; order Anura; family Bufonidae; genus Bufo; species Bufo gargarizans. The sequence continues at coordinate 127,131 of NW_025334709.1, forward strand.
AACCATAGACTACTTACACATTGCTGCCACCTGCTGGTGTACATGTAAAATTACAGCAATATTATAAAACAGGCATAGAAAATGCACATAATGGAGAATGCAGTGTTAGATTACACAAGATGATAATAATATACACTTAACATATTATGAAGCATGGTGACAGAAATTTAGTGACATACTTCAGAATGTTACATCATGTCTGGAGGAAACTAGGTACTGCTCATCACCTATCCAATACCATCATTATAGTGTAGCATGATTGTGCTGTAGTGGTGTTTTCAGCAGCTTGGACAGGGAGAATAATCAAAGCTGAGAGCTGAATGGAGCAAAGTACAGTGATATTCTTAATGAAAACCTGATCCAGTGTACACTGCACGTTTCCATGGTTATGACCATCCTGCAATCCAGGAGTGGTGGTCGTACTTGCACACTATAGGAAAAAGTGTCGGTCTCTCTGGTGGGCGGGATGTGGGTGCTTTTTCCTATAGTGTGCAAAGGCAACCACCACTGATGGATTGCAGGGTGGATGTAACCCTTGGAAACGAGCAGTGTATAATGTGATGGAAAACAGCAGAGGAGGCAATATGGACAATTACAAAACATTAGTAAGTGCCTTGTATTAACTGCCCACAGGTATTTTGGCCAATCCTTGTGAGCAAACTGCTCCAGCTGTTTCAGCTCCTTCCACAGATGTTCAACAGGATTTAGACCAGGGCTCATAGAAGGCCCCTTCAGAATAGTCCAATGCTTTGCTCTTGCCATTCTTGGATGTTTTTAGTGTGTTTTGGGTTATAATCCTATTTATGACCTGTGACTAGAAACAAGCTTTCTGACAACGGGCAGCACATTTTGCTCCTTGATAGTCTTGATATTTCATTATACCCTGCACAGATTCAAGACACCCTATGCCAGATGCAGCAAAGAGGTCCCAAAACATAACCGAGCCTCCTCCATGTTTCACAGTAGGTACAATGTTCTTTTCTTTGTATGCTTCATTTTTGCATCTGTGAACATAGAACTGATCTGACTTGCCAAAAAAACTCTAGTTTTGTCTCATCTGCCCAAATGACATTCTCCCAGAAGCTTTGTGTCTTGTCAATATGCATTTTGGCAAATTCTAGTCTCGCCTTTTATGATTTGCTTTCAACAGTATTTTTCTCCTCGGTCGTTTTCCATTAAGACCACTTTGGCCTCGGAATTTACCTCTAATCTCTTTGGAAGTTGTTTTCAGCTCTTTGGTTACCATTCGTATTATCCATCTCTTCAATTTGTCATCAATTTTCCTCTCGCAGCCATGTCCAGGGAGGTTGTCTAAAGTCCCATAGACCTTAACCTCTTGGGGACATAGAGAGTACAGGTACGCCCTGATGTCCAGGTATTTAAGGACACAGGGCGTACCTGTATGCCCTGTGTATTTTTGATGACCGCCACACGGCAGGCGGTGATCGAAACTGGGTGCCTGCTCAAATCAATCAGCAGGCTGTCATACACTAACAGGCAATGCATTACAATACATAAAACTTAAGTAAATAAAAAAAAAGTATACATATTAGGTATCGCCGCATCTGTAAGAACCTGCTCTATAAAAATATCACATGACCTAACCCCTGAGGTGAACACCGTAAATTTTTTAAAATAAAAATGTTGTAAAAAAAGCAATTTTTGGTCACCTTACATCACAAAAAGTGTAATAGCAAGCGATCAAAAAGTCATACGCACCCCAAAATAGTGCTAATCAAATCGTCATCTCATCTCGCAAAAAACGAGATCCTACCTAGGATAATCACCCAAAAACTGAAAAAACTATGGCTCTCAGACTATGGAGACACTAAAACACTAAAACATGTGTAAAACTTACATAAATAACACATGACATAACCCCTCAGGTGAATACCGTAAAAAATAAAATAAAATAAAGTGTAAAAAAAGCTATTTTTTGTCACCTTACATCACAAAAAGTATAATAGCAAGCGATCCAAAAAGTAATACGCACCCCAAAATAATGCCAATCAAATCGTCACCTCATCCTGAAAAAAATTAGCCCCTACACAAGACAGTCGCCCAAAAAATAAATAAAACTATGGCTTTCAGAATGTGGAGACACTTAAGAATAATATATATATATTTTTAAATGCTTTGTTATGTAAAACTGAAACAAATAGTCATATTTGGTATTGTCGCGTCCGTGACAACCTGCTCTATAAAAATACCACATGATCTAACCTGTCAGATGAATGTTGTAAATAACAAAAAACTGTGCCAAAACAGCTATTTCTTGTTACCTTGCCTCACAAAAAGTGTCATATAGAGCAACCAAAAGTCATATGTACCCTAAAATAGTACCAACAAAACTGCCACGCTATCCCGTAGTTTCCAAAATGGGGTCACTTTTTGGGAGTTTCTCCCCTAGGGGTGCATCAGGGGGGCTTCAAATGGGACATGGTGTCAAAAAAAACAGTCCAGCAAAATCTGCCTTCCAAAAACCGTATGGCATTCCTTTACTTCTGCGCCCTGCCGTGTGCCTATACAGCAGTTTACGACCACATATGGGGTGTTTATGTAAACTAGATCAGGGCCATAAATATTAAGTTTTGTTTGGCCGTTAACCCTTGCTTTGTAACCGGAAAAAATGGATTCAAATGGATAGTCTGCCAAAAAAGTGACATTTTGAAATGTTATCTCTATTTTCCATTAATTCTTGTAGAACACCTAAAGGGTTAGCTAAGTTTGTAAAATCAGTTTTGAATACCTTGAGGAGTGTAGTTCTTAAAATGGGGTCATTTTTGGGTGGTTTCTATTATGTAAGCCTCACAAACTGACTTCAGACCTGAACTGGTCCTGAAAAAGTGGGTTTTAGAAATTTTCTGAAAGATTTCCAGATTTGCTTCTAAAACTTCTAAGCCTTGTAACGGCCCCAAAAAATAAAATGGCATTCCCAAAATGATCCAAACATGAAGTAGACATACAGGGAATGTAAAATAATAACTATTTTTAGACGAATTACTATCTATTATAAAAGTAGAGAAATTGAAATTTGCTAATTTGCCCAATTTTCCATTTTTTTTGTAAATTTAAATGATTTTTTTTTTTACTCCATTTTACCATTGTCATGAAGTACAATATGTGACGAAAAAACAATCTCAGAATGGCCTGGATAAGTAAAATCGCCTGAGACAACTCTCTCCTTAGTTTTCTATGGGCCATGTTCTATGTGGTACCCACCATGATACCAAAACAGCACAGTGACTACTATTCATCCTTTAAATAGGCAGACTGATGGATTACAAGTTTGAAGACACCTGATGCTCTTACAGGATACACCTTAGATTAACATATCCCTATGGTGAAATTATTTTCTGTCTTTTCATTTTCATTCAGAACCGTTTCATTAGTGTGTTTTATACATTATTCTGTTGAACCACAATTCAAAAGCAATGTCTGATTTTCAGTATATTTTTATTTATTATTACTTTTGTCAGTTTCAAATTATTTCAGTGACCATTGTGGGTTTTTCTTTCTTTAACAATTTTGTCTAAATGTGTATGTCAATGAAAAGTTTTGTTTTTCCTTTTCAATAAATTAGCAGAAAGTTAGAACGTTCTGTTTTCACTTTGTCATTTTGGGATTCTTTTCTTAGTCCAGAACGATGGAGAAAATTTTGAACGTTTTATTTTTTATTCCAGCAGAAGGCCACAACATAACGAAATGTGAAAAGGTCTGAAGACTTTCCGAATGCACTGTATCATCGAGTATGGCCAATTTCACACATGCATAATACAGCTGTATATTCTGTGCTCATATTAGTCCTGGCCCAAGTGCAAGTCTAATGACCCAAACTAATAGAATACAACTGCAAGTCCTGGCACTGACTGCGGGTCTAATGATCCAAACTAACAGCATCATACATCCTTATGATGTTAGTTTGGGTCGGGACTTGCAGCTGCAATACAGGGAAAGAAATGCACTGTACTATGCTCAGAAATGAACTAAAGCCTCATTCAGACTGCCACCTGAAGTCTAACTGAGCAGAATGGTCATTCCGAAGTCTAAAAAAGCTAGGATAAAACATTAAGGAGAAGCGTATTATTTGCCCTGATACTTAGCTTTTCAAGGAGACATAAGGTGACTTTAGGAAGTGGCAGATGATCACAATTCTCAGTTCAGTACAATACTTGTGAACATGCATAAAACCTCACAGTAGTCTCTTTAGGTGACTACTAGGATGTCAATATCTGACCCTTTAAAGGGGACCCATCATGTTCTCCATCAACAGTGGCTGCCTTACAGAATCTGTGGAGGAGCGGCGGCTACAGCCAGGTAATGGTGGTCAGCAGGGGAGCACCCAGAAATTTTGCTTAGGGGGGTCGGAACCCGGCTTTATGCATCATACAGAGAGGGGAGAACCTGCCCTGGCTGCACTGCTAGCTTTAGCTTATGCAACAGACCACAGCTCCTGCTCGTGGCCTTTTGTTCTCCCCCTTAGCTGTCCTCACCAGGCTGATGCCCCCCTGCCCCATTTGCAGCCATGACCATGCTTATATCTGCCCAGCACAGCAGGGCAGCTGGCACTACCACACTCTGAATTCTTTCTCTGCAAATGGCAGGGAGAGGAGCCTGAGTGTCAACTGCTGCCCGGCAGCCACATAGTGATCCCTGCGCTGCACTGGCAGTGCTAAAAGCACAAGTGTGCACCTAGTCTTTATGCTGCCTGAGGTGAAAACTAAAAAGACGCCCCCCCATGCCCAATTCTCAGCCTAACCCTTTCCCCACTGACATTACATACATCACTACAAAACAATGTAATACAACGCCCATACCTCTTACATCCAGTGACGTCTCCTTTGACATTTATGTTCTCTTCCTCATCTTCTCCATTCAGACCAGACCACCATGATGATTTTTCAGCCATCTCTTTGGAAAACAGACATCTTAGTTTCCTACTTTTTCATCATCCTCCCACCTTCTGAACACTCCATCCTGTCACTCCCAATACTGTGCCCGCTGTGCACCTCAATACTATACTGCAGAAACAGAAACCTGAAAATACTAGTACCACAGAGATAGTGCCCTTTAATAATTATTGGCACTGCCCTAAAAAATAACTGCGCCCAGCAAATAGTTTCCCTGACACTAGTGTAAACACATTGTCCCCAAAAATAATTGTGCTGAGCTGATACTGTGCCAGGGTGCCCCCCACAGTAATAGTGCTCCTAAAGATCCCACCAATAGTAATAATCATTACACTGTGCACTTATTAGTGAAAGTGCCCAAAATAGTAATAATCCCCCATTGTGCCCCAGATGTAATAATGCCCCCTTAGTGCCCAGACTAGTAATCATGTTCCCCATACTCCCCAGTAGAAATAAAACTCACCATAATGCCCCCTCAGTAGTAATAATTCTCCTTATAATGTGACAGTAGAAATTTCCCCCTTAAAATGTGCGCCAGTATAAAAAATGCCCCCTTATAGTGTGTGCCAGTGCAAAAATGCCCCCCTAATGACGTGAACTAGTACAAAACTGCCCCTTGTCTGTGTGCCAGTACAAAAATACCCCCTCTTAGTGCCCCCAGTTGAGCCAACATACCCATAGTGCCCCTATAATGTGTGCCAGTATAAAATGCCCTTATGTAGTGCCCCCAGTAGATGCTCTCATAGTGTCCCCAGAATGTGCCAGTATAAAATACCCTTCTTAATGTTCCCTGAAGATGCTCTTGTAGTGCTTCTGTCGTCCCTTCCCCATAATACCCCCCCATAATGTGCTAGTAAAAAATTCCCCTATATAGTGCCCCCATACTGCGCCCATCATTATTGCCAAATAAACAATACTACCTCCATGCTTCTGGCAGCGATGGGATGCAGAACTCTTCGAGCCTGTGTCCTGCTTCCTGGCTCTGGTGGTGCGACGATGATGACGTCATTGCGTTGCCTGTGCCAGCCTCTGATAGGTTTCAGGCTAGTGCCTGCAGCGATTAGAAGAACGGGGAAGGGAGACGCTGCGTCCGTTCCCCGCTGCAGCAGTCAACTGTATTGGTGTCCTGAGGACGGCACTACAGATGAATGTATAGAGATGAATGCTTCCACAATGGAATTCCCTCGGCCCTGCTGCAGCCACCGCCACCCCTACGCCCACTTATCTCCAGGGCCATGCCGCCCAAGGCAATCGTTGCACCTCGGCTAATTGCCGTTGCGGCCCTGTAAAACAAGCAGCACATAGATTAATTTAAAAAAAAATCTGACTGCTTCTAGGGAGGGTCCACACCCATTGGACTCCCCTGTGGGTGCACCCCTGGTGGTCAGGGTCAGACTGGCCCACCAGAGCCCTGCACGATTCACCGATTGGCCCAGACTCTCATAGTATAGTGGGCCCTAAAGATCCAGGGGGAAAAAAATCCAATTTGGAGCTGCCTTTGGAGCCAAACACTTTCCACTAGGGTCTATTTCTTTGCTTCACAACCTATTAGACTTTAATAATGATATAAGGGTTGGGCCTCGACAATAATTTCCTCTGGTGGGCCCCAGGAACCAGTCTGACACTGGTGGTGGTCACATCTTGCAACAACATGAAAGGTGCTCTTTAAAGAAGAGCTCACACCTCTCCTGACATGTCTGTTATTGTAGCCACCTGCATTCCCCATATACAGTAATAACAGTTTTGGAGCATCTATTCTTAGTTTGTTCAATTCTTTCATTATTCCTGATAAAAGTGCATACATTTGCAGCAGTGTAGGTGTTTCCAAATGGAATATGTCCCTATACAAATACTTATGAAAAATATGCCCGACAGCATTAAATCAGGAATAACCTTTATTTGCAGGTAAAACAAATATATTAAAAACAAATGCAGGGAAATGGCGGAATCAACCGGAAGCGGGCACAATGGTAATAATACATACTAATCCAACAAGGTGAAACCCTGAATAAAGTGCAAGTGCAAAATATAGTCAAAATATGGAAAGGACAGAATCAATTACCCATGATGTGCCTCCGCACTAAATACTCATAAGCACCAATCACAGAGCTCAATACCCATTGCTGAATAAATTATTAAGTGCACCTAAATCCCAAAGCTCTCACGTATGTGACTCGACACGTCATGCGATGAGTCAGCCACGTGTCCTAGTATCGCGTCACATGATGGCGCCGGCAATCTTGCGATACTACCATCGCGGGATAGATACCGGAGGCATCAGATAGATTAGTGCGCATGCGCAGACCTGGCATTACCCCACTTGGAATATAATTAATTTAAACCATGATTAATATAAATTACTATAAAGAAAATGACAAAAATGTGATGATGTGAATGAGAAACATATCAGAAATGAATGTGAAAGATCATGTCCCAAAAAATAAATACAATTATATTATTATCTTATTATACTATATTATTATAATTTTATTTTTATTTTATTTTTTGCAATAGGCTTGCGCTCATTGACCAATAGATGGTAGTTGCCTAGTGTGAGATATTTCTCTCATCTTTTGTTAGAAAGGGCTGAGCTTTTCATTTTTTTGGTTTGTGTCCCTATACAGTCTGACACTATCCAATTAGTGCTGCCAGTGGCAGACTGTGCAGGGCCCCCCCCCAACTGGTAACACCCATCCGCTTGTGCCCTCCTCACAGACGCGAGCCAGGTAAGTAATGATGTCGCTCCCAGAGTTAATTAATGCTGGGGGAGTCAGGTAGTTACAGTATGCACCTGACTGGCAACTGTATTGCCACCCTGAGACAACTGAAGTAGGAGGAAAGAAAGTGGCAGCTGGCACTGGCCCTCACAGACAAGCAGCTTCTGAGGAGATATTTTGTTCTGCTGGGGTCTTATTTTGTGCTGCACTGCGGTTTTTTATACTGCTGAGGCAGTATTTGTATTGTATTGTATTGCTGGCCCCACCTACTTGTGTTCCTACAATTTGGACCTGCCTACAGCATGGGGCCACTTTTAGTTTCTTTTCCAGGACCACTTTAATATCCTAGTCCGCTCCTGTCTGCATTGTGCCAAACGTAAAGTTTGGTGAATGAAGGCTAATGCTATGGGGATATTTTTGAGGGGTTGGTCTGGGCCCCTTAGTTCCAGGGAATTATTATTTTTTCATTCTTCAGCGTACTAGGACAATTTGGACAATTGCTTATGGGAACAGTTTGGGGAAGGCCCTTTTTTGTTCCACCTTGACTGAGTGCACAAAGCAAGGTCCATGAAGGCATGATTGGGTGACTTTGGTGTGGAAGAACTCGACTGACCTCAACAGCATCCAACATCTTGGGGACAGGCCCTCAAACCGCATCCAACATCTTGGGGACAGGCACTCAACCGCATCCAACATCTTGAGGGAAGGCCATCCAACATCAGTGTCTGACCTCACAAATGGTCTTCTGGATGAATGGACAAAAATTCCCACAGGCACTGTAACGGGGCACCGAAGGCGCACTCGGTCTCCCATCAGCCGCAGACCTACTGCTTAGCTTTGGGAGCGAGGATCTGTTTTTGGCTGGGAGGCTCCCTGCTTATAGGTCTGCCTTGAGCCCAAGCTGATCACTCGGTGCTTGACTTGTCTGTCTGTCGGTCATGTGACGCTGGCCATGTCACATGACCCTCACTCCCCACTATAAATACAGGCAACCTGCTGGCTACAGGTTGCCTGTGATACTGGTCCATTGGTGATTCCTTGTTCCTTGGTTCTAGTCTGCGGCTGCTTGTTCTGATTGACCTCCTGACCTTGTGACCTCGGCTCGTTCTTTGACCTCGACTTTGTCTCATCCTTTGTACGTATTTGCTCTCCTGGATTGACCTCGGCTCTGACAGTTGACCTTACATTTGCTCGCTCCATTTGTACTCACGCTTCTCCTGGTTCTGACCCTTGGCTTGTTGACCTGCCGTATCTTTCCTCTGTGCACTTACGTAGGTAAGGGACCGTCGCCCAGTTATGCCCCGTCGCCTAGGGCGGGTAGTGTAAGTAGGCAGAGACAGGGGTTGAGAGTGGAGTCAGAGTGCACCCTCTTTCCTTCCTCTCTTATCCCTGACAGGCACACTCCAACATCTTATAAAAAGACATCCCAGAAGAGTTGACATTGTTTTAGCAGCAAAGGGGAGACCAACTCCATATCAATGTATATGTAATGGGATGTCATAAAAGGTCCTGTAAGTGTAATGTCTACCTTTCCCTATATTTTTGTCCATATAGTGTATATTATTAGCAGTGTAAAAATAATCTCAAAAGTATATGTTTAATGCAAATCTCTGCTTGAGCAGACAGCATATAGTGTTCTGCTCACTCCCAAGAGGTGCTATTCCTCAGCCTCGAGCATGCTCATGATGCTGCAGAGCTGTGTCGTGGTAATAGAAGTGGCTCAGAAATAAAGATAACACACTGTTTTCCTCTGGCTCTCCTCCTTAATTGCTGGGCCCCCTAGATGAGCACAGTTTGATGCAGCATAGCACTTGAAAAGCTCTAATTATAATTATGTTTAGCTTAGGTTGTGTTTATATTTGTCTTAATTGAGAGCGTAGAAGATGAAAGTGCTTCTTCAGCATGGAGTCAGCTACAGGCACCAAGCTGAGCACTTTTGTGTCTCTGTAATAACTGAGCACGAGAAACACTAAACCTTAAGAACCAGGCAGTAATTTATCTTAAAGTTCTAAATTACGAGATGGGTATTTAAGTGCCTGGCCACTCAGGAGCTCAACAATGATGTGGAAGCCAGTATCTCTGGGGGATAGAGACCTGCTATTGTTCTTCCATATATCTGTCACGGTCCCGCCCGTGACAAGGACTAGAAGATCGAGGAGACTGGCTGCATGTGATTGACAGCCTCTTTAGTTTCACTTTCCGTGTTGTTGCTGGGGATGACCACACCTCTGGTCTCAGGTGTAGCTTAAGTGGTCATTCCTCCTCCTCTATTTAGTCTGGCCTTACCCATCATGCTATGCGGTTGATAGCTTCTTGTTTGTGGAAGTCCTGGTGTTGGTTCTCTCTGAGTTCCTGCTCGTCTGCATACTTTTGGAAGTTTAGTTTATCTTCTTTATTGTTTGTTGTTTTCCCCTACCTGCTGATATTAGGTCTGAGGGGGTCTCCTATTCCTTCATCTGGGAAAGAATAGGCCATCCGTTGTCCTGTCACTATCTGCAGGGCCCTGTTAGGGTAAGATAGGGCTTAGGTTCCTGCGTATGAACATTCCTCCCATCTAGGTCTGTTCATACTGATAGTAGTCAGGGCTCAGCATAGGGACTCACTAGGTGTGACCATTTCCCTTTCCCTAGGTTCCAGGCCTAATACCCTTTCCCTTCCCTTCTGTGTTCAGTGTGGAGTGTATTTACCGTGACAATATCTTGCTGCTTTTCAACTCAGCTCTATTTAGGGCAGTGCTGTGATCTGTGACTACAGTTTAGCTACAGTGCCTACAGGGAGTCTGCGGTAGTCTGAGACACACCTCCACCACATCATTGGTTCAGGATGCTGCTCTCTCCTTCCCAGTGGCGTCGCCAGGGGGGGGGGCCAGAGGGGGCCACGGCCCCCCCTACATCAGGCTGTGCCCCCCCATGTGCCCCCCCAACTAAAATGCCCCCCTCCCAAGTGAGCCGCCGCCGCACTGCTGCAGCCGGGCTGGGCACAGGGAGATGAGCGCTTCCATTGCGCTCATCTCCATTGTAATCTGCCTGTGCCAGCGGAGGTGCAGGGGAGGGAGAGGTGTGTCCCTTCCCCTTCCTCTGATAGGCTGCAGGCACTAGGCCTGCAGCCTATCAGAGGCCGGCACAGGCAGTGTGATGATGTCATCGCGCTGCCTGAGCCATATAGAGCGGGACACAGACCGGAAGAGGCTGCATCGCATCGCTGACATGGAGGTAAGTATACTTATTTTTTTTTTTTGTGTGTGTGGTTTTTTAACAATATTGTTACAGGCAAAATAAGGGGGCTCTTGTTACAGGCACAATATGGGGGGCTCTTGTTACAGGCACAATAAGGGGGGCTCTTGTTACAGGCACAATTTGGGGGGCTCTTGTTACAGGCACAATTTGGGGGGCTCTTGTTACAGGCACAATTTGGGGGGCTCTTGTTACAGGCACAATTTGGGGGGCTCTTGTTACAGGCACAATTTGGGGGGCTCTTGTTACAGGCACAATTTGGGGGGCTCTTGTTACAGGCACAATTTGGGGGGCTCGTTACTGGCACATGATTGGGGGCTCTTGTTACTAGAACATTGGGGGGGGCTCTTGTTACTGGCACGTTATTGGTGGGCACTATAGGGGCATCTACTGAGGCCACAAAGAAGGGGTATTTTATATGGGGGGCTCTGTACAGTACAATTTTATACTGGGACACATGGTGGGTACTATGGGGAAGGGGGAGAGGAGTACTATGGAGTCATCTACGGGGGGGAATAAGAAGGGGAATTTTATACTTGCAAATTATGGGGGCACATTAGCTCAATTGGGGGCATTACAAGGGGGTATTTTTTGCAATGTCACATTATAAGGAGAATTATTTCTACTGGGGGGGGGGGGCATTATGGTGGGCTTTATTACTCCCCCATGGTATGACCCCTAGTAGCAGCGCCAGCCTCTCCCTGCTCTGCTATCCCTCTGCCTCTTCTCCAAATCCTTATTATGAAATCTTTCTCATTAGGATAAAGCACAACATCAGCTCCGCCGAGCCCCCGGCCAAAGTGTGGAAGTGGCGTCCGAGATCCCCAAGGGCCAAACCAAGTAACTGTGAGTGTTCATGTGAAATATGTTTTATATTATACACATATAGCCTACACTGTGCCCCACAATATACAGTATACCTCTACACTGTGCCACACAATATACAGTATACCGTTACACTGTGCCACACAATATACAGTATACCGTTACACTGTGCCACACAATATACAGTATACCGCTACACTGTGCCACACAATATACAGTATACCGCTACACTGTGCCCCACAATATACAGTATACCTCTACACTGTGCCCCACAATATACAGTATACCGCTACACTGTGCCCCACAATATACAGTATACCGCTACACTGTGCCCCACAATATACAGTATACCGCTACACTGTGCTACACAATATACAGTATACCTCTACACTGTGCCCCACAATATACAGTATACCGCTACACTGTGTAGTCTGTTCTATAAGCACCCTTGTTCTGTGGCGGCGGACAGAAAACAATCTGGAAGTGCAAGTGCCCCTCCCGAGACCAGGTTCTGGATCCGCCACAGTTTAGAAATGTCAAATGTACACTCCTGTGAGAGACGGGGAGGGAGATCTGTGGATGACACTGTTGTCACTGTGATTTCGTAGTAAAGAGATCACAGAGAGGCACGAAGCATTATCAGTCATGTTAATGCTCCGTGCCTCTGTAGTCTGCATCGGGTCTTGGCACTCTTTCACGGAGCGGATGCCACGCACGGCATCCGCTCGTGTGAAACAGCCCTTATAGAGGGGGAAATGGGGATGACACTGTCATGGGGTGGATCTGTGGATGACACATATAGCATAAGATGGTATATACGGTATGTGGCATCCACAGATCCCCCCCCCCCCCATAGCAGTGTCATCCACAGATCCCCCTCCCCCCCATAGCAGTGTCATCCACAGATCCCCCTCCCTATAAAAGTGTCATCCACAGGCAGCTAGGACATGTTGAAATCTGAGTGATTTTTATTTTTTTTAAACCACAGACAGCAGGACTTTTCTTCCCTGTTGCGGTTTTAGGTATTGGGTAAAGTATCGCAGCATTTCTAAGCATACTTGTGTAAATGTATCGTTGTTATAGCTGCCCCCCCTACTTTTGTCCTGGCCCCCAGTGTGCCCCCCCAAAATTTGAAAGCTAGAGACGCCACTGCTCCTTCCCCCTGCAGTTCTGCCTCCTCAGATTAGCTGCTGACACGCATAGACTGAGGCAAAGGAGTCTCAAGGAAAATCTTTAGCCTTGACACCCCCCCACCACACACTTTCCTAGTTCTATCTTCAAATAACAATATGGACCATACTGGTCACAAAATAGTCCAGAGCGCTTATGTTCAATACAATATGTATTATTACTGTTGTATTTCAGTGCCGACAACTGGATAATGCTAAATAAAGTAATTTGGAAAAGCAAAAGCCAATGAATTCTAAGTAAAAGTGTCAAGGACCTGTATCTATTATATAGTGTCAGACAGTATTCAAATAATACTGCCATACAGTGCTCAATTCATACTGCCTTACAATGCTCAGTTCATACTGCCATACAGTGTCCACCACCATGCAATGTTTAATCTACTGTCTAGTCAACAATTTGAGACAGTGACTTATAATTGACCGAATGTAGAAGTTTTTATTTTCTCCACAATGGACAGCTATGACGGTAATAAAGTATATGGAGCTGAAGTCATGGATAGGGTAGTAGAATGAGATGAGACAATAATTCACATCTGGATCACAACTGGTGGCCATGGAGCTCTACTCCAAATCCTTCTTCGTCGAACTGCCCTTCATCTTGGATGCTTTATTAAGGATAGATAGGCCTCCTCACCTGATGAGCACCTGATAGGTCATCTGTATAGTATCTGTATAGTATCAAATCTATATAGAATATAAAATCTTACAATAGGTTTTCCTTGTAGCTCTATGTTTTCACAGTTTCAAATAAATGTGTAGCCTAGTAAGTAAGGTTTATGAAAGAATGAGTGATGAACGCCAAGTAAATCTTTCCAGTCATGTGTGCAGAGATTGAGATATAAGAAAATCAGAGGTAAAGTTCTATAACAAATTTTGCCATGTATGATAAACCTGAAAGGATGAGTATTCAGAATGAGTTTAAGGAAAAAGTTTAGTTCATTCAAGTCATAAAATTTCAGCCAATTCGTGCCATGAGAGTTTTTGCTGTGTTTTTAGGGTTGAGTGAGTTTGCATTGAGAAGGTTCTGTGTCAAGGTTAAGCAAGGCTAATTCTGGTGTAATAGTTACATTTTTGGCTGAACTTTTAATGATTTATATATCCACTTCTTTAGACTCAATCACTAGTCCACTTTAATAGGGGCTACTAAAATGAATTTTTAGGACCTATTAGAGATGGGGCTGGGTCTAGTAGGGACTATGCTCCTATAGGATTTCACTTTCATTTTTTAATCGTTTCCCCTCCAAGGCTTTTTCTCCTCTTACATGCTCAACGCCAGTAATGAATGTAACACTGAGTCTATCGTGGAGAGGCAAGCTACTGTGGAATCATCTGAAAAGAGAGATGTGATGCCCATGAACCTTTTTTTCCTATGCTTTCTGTGCACGTGTAAATGTAAATGTATTCGTTTGCAAAATGATGTAAATGATATAAAATTAAATGTTTAAAAAAATTCCCAGGTATTAACATCAGCACAAAAACTGGGAGCTTCATGACTTGGAATTCCATTGCCAAGCAGAAGCATATGCAATACCTCAGACCTGGGGCTATCTGCAAAGTTTGATTTGTTATATGATGTTTGTAATGTTAATGCTACATACTGCCAACTCAGTTCTTCCAGCATGAGCAGATAAAGGCCAGAGTTAATAATCCTGGCTGAGTCCTCTCTGGAGTGCAGGGTGTGGGCTGGCTCCACCACCTAGCTCCAGAAGACTCCTGTCAGAGTAGCTGAAGGAGAGAGGAAGAAGGAGCATTTTCCATGTGCTCCTCTCCCATATATTGCAGCTCCAAGCACTGGAGGCTCGGTCACCCCCATGCTCTCCAGGAGATGCAACAAGCAAGAGCTAAAGGAGGAGGATTTTCATGGCTACAGCAAGAGAGAAACAGCAAGTTAACTCAGCTTAAGGCAATCCAGACCTTGCTGCTGCAGAGGGATAACAAGTTAAGACATCCTATGCACCCCAGAATAGTGGACACTACAACCATTGTTGCCAAAACACAGCTATTAGACAGAGATCCCTATACCAGATGTTTTAGCCAGAGTAATCTGAGGGCCATTGCCATATTCATTTGTTTAGCTTATGCTGGGACATCTGGGAGTACTTTGCATTGTATACAAACTACTACTATATGTACTACAACTTTAAGCGGTTCTGCAGTTTGTTTTAACTGATTATCCATCCTCTGGAAAGATCATCACCATCAGATCGGTGGAGGTCCGACACCCGGGACCCCCGCCGATCAGCTGTTTGAGAAGGCAGCGGCTCTCCAGGAGCACCGCGGCCTTCTCACTGTTTACCGCAGGCCCAGTGACGTCACGACTAGTATTAACTAGCCTGTGCGGGACTAAGCTCCATTCAAGTGAACGGAGCTTAGCCGCGCCCAGGCCAGTTGATACTAGTCGTGACGTCACTGGGCCTGCGGTAAACAGTGAGAAGGCCGAGTTGCTACTGGAGAGACGCTGCCTTCTCAAACAGCTGATTGGCAGGGGTTCCGGGTGTCGCAGCCCCGCAGAACAGATGCTGATGATCTATCCAGAGGATAGATCATCAGTTTAAACAAAGTGCAGAACCCCTTTAAGTTTCATCTGGCCTGATCTCTGACTCTCATGACACAATATGCTGACCATTGCATCTCCTACACATGTTCTACCTAGCACCCACATGAAGATTGACACCATGGACATCACCAATCTACCATTAAACAGGGAGCCAACCTCTACAGTGAGGGAACACAGGGTGCCCCTCCTTCACTGCATCGACCCCTGGGAGCGACAGTCTGAGGGAGTATACCATGATAAATCATCATCAGGGCCACTACCACTCTCATCCTCTGCTTCTGCCTTTCCAGAAGAGCAAAGTGGGGACAAACTCTGTATTAATGCCTATCAATTTAGAATGGGATGTCATAAAAGCTCCTGTAGGTATATTGTGTAGGTGTCTTATATTAAGTCATTTAATGCCTTGTATACTCCCAGCATAGCTCTGTATGGTAGTAACAGAATTACTGTAACTAACTCTAACAAAGCTCTTTACAGGAGGTTGCTAGGTGGTGGCTGGCTCTACCCCTAACTCTACAGTGTTCTAGGAGAGTCTGAGGAAGGAGTAGAGAGAGGAAGGAAACAAAATCCATGTGCTCCCTCTCCTCAGGATTCACAGACTAACAGATCCCTGTTTGTTTTCTGCAAGATCAATAGCAAGAGAGAAAGAAGTTGTGAAGTCTACCTGGCCGAGCGACAAGAGTCAGTCAGTAAGTTAACCATCATTGAGGGCAATACAGATTTACTGCCGTGGTGGGATTACTGTCAAGACACCCTACACACTTTAAGGGGTTGTCTGCTATTTTTATATTGATGACCTATCATCAGGATAGATTATTAACATCAAATCAAAATTAGCTGTTTAAAGAGAAGGCAGCTCGTACAAGTGCTGCCATTTCTTTACTGTTTACTTGCTTGTTTCAGCGGTGAGCAGGGGTAATTACAACTATGGCGTCCCCATTTGCTTCAATGGGATGGCTCCATCCTATTCATTTGAACAGGACGGAGCCATCCCATTTAAGTGAATGGGGACCCCATAGTTGTAATTACCCTGCTCACCAATGCAGTTGCTGAAGCAAGCAGGTAAACAGTGAGGAGCGCTGTCTTCTCTTCAAACAGCTGATCGTGGGGGTGTTGGGAGTTGACCCCTGCCGATTTGATTTTGAAGGCCTATTCTAAGGAAAGGTCATCTATATAAAAATAGCGGACAGCCCTTTAAGGAACATCTCGCCCAGTTGTATCATTCAACCTGTAAGTTGCCGCGCACATTACAGGTAAAATTGCAAAATTACAGTCGTCAGCCATAGATTCTACTGAAACAGACCCATACAAACATCCAACACCATGGGCAACCCAGCTACCATCAGAGCCAGGGTGTGCCCCGAAGGTAGAAAGAATGCCCCCTCCTTTCATTGCACGGCCCTGGGGAGCAAAGGTGTGAGCACAGCCACCATGATTGACTGTGACAGCAAGAGCCACTACCACTCCCATCCTCTGCTCCGTCTCCTCACGGGTCGCTGCAAATGC
The DNA here is from genome assembly GCF_014858855.1 of Bufo gargarizans. Taxonomy (NCBI): domain Eukaryota; kingdom Metazoa; phylum Chordata; class Amphibia; order Anura; family Bufonidae; genus Bufo; species Bufo gargarizans. The sequence continues at coordinate 144,069 of NW_025334709.1, forward strand.
AGCATGCCTAATGATGTTGATAATTATACATTAGATCTCTTTTTATTTGAGCACATACAGAAATGCTTTTAAAAAGCCCGGTGCCACCGGTTTTCTGTGCGATCCTTTGGGAATTTTTGATAACAGTTATTATTTGTTGCTTTGCTTACAGGTTTTAGTATCTCTGTGACTAAGTGCACTTCTGTGAAAGGAGAATGTTCTAGAACAGCATTCCTCGGAGTAAATGACATTTGTAAACTGTATGTCAACCACCGCAATCATTGTCAGCTCCTTATCAATCTATCGGGCTATATTCGAATTCGCGATATTTCACGAATATGTGGGCGAATATTTGTTATATACGCAAATTCGAGATTATTTCTTGATTGCGAAAAATCGGCAATGTAAAAATGCGTGCGAAATACAGGCGTGGGTCACTTTTGCTAAATTTTCCAAGCTGCTAGAAGTTTCCTAAGAATGGATAAAATGGTTGGTACGGCAGAACATTACAATAGCTTTATATGCAGATAGAGTGCTCCAATATATTCACGATTGCGCAAATCGGCACTAATAATGCGAATATTTTGGAGCAATACGTGAAACTTCACATTTTAGCAGGTCTGCATGTATGTATGGACAGCAGAACCATCACACTACCTAACACCCTGCACTGCAACAGCTACACTATATCAGGATATAACCTACACTGACTATCTCCCGCTAGCTATCTGTATTATATATATAAGCTATCTAACCATCTATCTATATAATGTAGGGTGGAAAGCACAGAGCACAGCAATGACACTGATGTCTCTATCAGAACTGCAAAATACTACAGAAAATGGCTGCTGGGGAGGTTCTTATATAGTAAGGGGCAGGCAACTTTCCTATTGGTTGCTAGGGATGTTGCTAATCTCTGACAAAGACACTGCAGCCTTTTCATTGGCCCACAAGCAAGAAGGGAGGTTACTGATGAAAAAAAATATCTAGAATATTCTAAATTATGAATATATGTCGCTATATTCTAAATATTCGCTAATTCTTGAAGTGCCGATATTTGCGATTCGAATATTCGTGCCCAACACTACTGTCTCTATCTATCTATCTTTATCTATCTATCGATCGATCTATTATCTATTATCTGTCTATCTATTATCTATTTCTCTACCTATCTATCTATTATCTATCTATCTATTATCTATCTATTATCTATCTATTATCTATTATCTATTATCTATCTATCATCTATCTATTATCTATCTATTATTTATCTATTATCTATCTATTATCTATCTATTATTTATCTATTATCTATTATCTATCTATCTATCTATTATCTATTATCTATCTATCTATCTATCTATTATCTATCTATTATCTATCTATTATCTGTCTATCTATCTGTCTATCTATCTGTCTGTCTGTCTGTCTGTCTGTCTATCTGTCTATCTATCTGTCTATCTATCTGTCTATCTATCTATTTGTGAAATGAGAATATCTATCTATCTCTATCTATCTATCTGTCTGTCTGTCTGTCTGTCTATCTGTCTGTCTATCTATCTGTCTATCTATCTGTCTATCTATCTATTTGTGAAATGAGAATATCTATCTATCTCTATCTATCTATCTATCTATCTATCTATCTATCTATCTATTTATCTATGTAAAGTCCAAGTGTTATGAGCAGCACTGCAGGATGAGTGTGACAGGGTGCCTGTGGCTGTGAAAGCGATCCAACATCCAAAGAATAAAACAAAATAATTCCACAGCACTACAAAAAGTCAATTAGAAAGAGTGTTCTTTAATCACCAGACAGCGATGTTTCAGTCCTCTTACTGGGACTTTTCTCAAGCAGTGACTGTAATTCCCAGTAAGAGGACTGAAACATCGCTGTCTGGTGATTAAAGAACACTCCTTTTGATTAACTTTTTGTAGTGCTGTGGAATTAATTTATTTTTTTTATTTTTGATCTATCTGTCTATCTCTGTTTATGTCTGTCTGTCTTTGTCTATCTACTACAGTATCTATCTATCTATCTATCTATCTATCTATCTATCTATCTATCTATCTATCTCTGTATCTATCTATCTATCTCTGAATCTATCTATCTATCTATTTATCTCACATCTATCTATCTATCTATCTATCTATCTATCTATCTATCTATCTATCTCAAAATCTCTCTCTTATATAATCTTTCTCTCTCTCATAATCTAATTGTACCCAAAATGCTCTGTCACAGATTCTGGCAAAACAAAATGGAAATATTGCTGCAAATAGCAGTATTTTGTTGGGGAAAAATGATGTTATTCACACCGCACACCACACACCTCAAATTTGGCAGTTCCGGTATTGTTTTCTTATGCTGGAGCAGAATACTGAAATTGTGGCGCAAAAATGCACGTAGTCCTATTGATACTACCTACAACATTCAAATAGTAATCCATACTAATACTGCCATTTATGACCTAAGTAATACTAATATACAGCTTGTAAATAATGGCGCCACATATTACATAAATGATTCCACCAGTGCTATACCCTATTGTCAAATAAAACTGGCACACAATTACATTATACTGTACATACACTATATAAAGCCATTTGAATAAGGAAATGTGATAAAAAAGCAAAAAAATAAAAAAATAAAGCCCAAACCATGTGCTAAATCCGTTGACACGCCAGCTGTGATGTTTAGGTGGTAGTCGCCTGTGCATATCAATCTGGCCTCTGCAGCCAATCATGAGTCTCAGCCTCTTTGGGCTACACAAGCAAGCATCACTGCTGAGCTTGGCCACCGTGCGGCATGTCATCACTGCTGAGCTTGGCCACCGTGCGGCATGTCATCACTGCTGAGCTTGGCCACCGTGCGGCATGTCATCACTGCTGAGCTTGGCCACCGTGCGGCATGTCATCACTGCTGAGCTTGGCCACCGTGCGGCATGTCATCACTGCTGAGCTTGGCCACCGTGCGGCATGTCATCACTGCTGAGCTTGGCCACCGTGCGGCATGTCATCACTGCTGAGCTTGGCCACCGTGCGGCATGTCATCACTGCTGAGCTTGGCCACCGTGCGGCATGTCATCACTGCTGAGCTTGGCCACCGTGCGGCATGTCATCACTGCTGAGCTTGGCCACCGTGCGGCATGTCATCACTGCTGAGCTTGGCCACCGTGCGGCATGTCATCACTGCTGAGCTTGGCCACCGTGCGGCATGTCATCACTGCTGAGCTTGGCCACCGTGCGGCATGTCATTACTGCTGAGATTGGCCACCGTGCGGCATGTCATCACTGCTGAGCTTGGCCACCGTGGATATGCGGCATGTCATCACTGCTGAGCTTGGCCACCGTGCGGCATGTCATCACTGCTGAGATTGGCCACCGTGCGGCATGTCATCACTGCTGAGATTGGCCACCGTGCGGCATGTCATCACTGCTGAGATTGGCCACCGTGCGGCATGTCATCACTGCTGAGCTTGGCCACCGTGCGGCAGGTCATCACTGCTGAGCTTGGCCACCGTGGATATGCGGCATGTCATCACTGCTGAGCTTGGCCACCGTGCGGCAGGTCATCACTGCTGAGCTTGGCCACCGTGGATATGCGGCATGTCATCACTGCTGAGCTTGGCCACCGTGCGGCATATCATTACTGCAGAGATTGGCCACCGTGCGGCATGTCATCACTGCTGAGATTGGCCACCGTGCGGCATGTCATCACTGCTGAGATTGGCCACCGTGCGGCATGTCATCACTGCTGAGATTGGCCACCGTGCGGCATGTCATCACTGCTGAGATTGGCCACCGTGCGGCATGTCATCACTGCTGAGATTGGCCACCGTGCGGCATGTCATCACTGCTGAGATTGGCCACCGTGCGGCATGTCATCACTGCTGAGATTGGCCACCGTGCGGCATGTCATCACTGCTGAGATTGGCCACCGTGCGGCATGTCATCACTGCTGAGATTGGCCACCGTGCGGCATGTCATCACTGCTGAGATTGGTCACCGTGCGGCATGTCATCACTGCTGAGCTTGGCCACCGTGCGGCATGTCATCACTGCTGAGCTTGGCCACCGTGCGGCAGGTCATCACTGCTGAGCTTGGCCACCGTGGATATGCGGCATGTCATCACTGCTGAGCTTGGCCACCGTGCGGCATATCATTACTGCAGAGATTGGCCACCGTGCGGCATGTCATCACTGCTGAGCTTGGCCACCGTGCGGCATGTCATCACTGCTGAGATTGGCCACCGTGCGGCATGTCATCACTGCTGAGATTGGCCACCGTGCGGCATGTCATCACTGCTGAGATTGGCCACTGTGCGGCATGTCATCACTGCTGAGCTTGGCCACCGTGTGGCATGTCATCACTGCTGAGATTGGCCACCGTGCGGCATGTCATCACTGCTGAGATTGGCCACCGTGCGGCATGTCATCACTGCTGAGCTTGGCCACCGTGCGGCATGTCATCACTGCTGAGCTTGGCCACCGTGCGGCATGTCATCACTGCTGAGCTTGGCCACCGTGGATATGCGGCATGTCATCACTGCTGAGCTTGGCCACCGTGCGGCATGTCATCACTGCTGAGATTGTCCACCGTGTGGCATGTCATCACTGCTGAGATTGGCCACCGTGCGGCATGTCATCACTGCTGAGATTGGTCACCGTGCGGCATGTCATCACTGCTGAGCTTGGCCACCGTGCGGCATGTCATCACTGCTGAGCTTGGCCACCGTGCAGCATGTCATCACTGCTGAGCTTGGCCACCGTGGATATGCGGCATGTCATCACTGCTGAGCTTGGCCACCGTGCAGCATGTCATCACTGCTGAGATTGGCCACCGTGCGGCATGTCATCACTGCTGAGCTTGGCCACCGTGCAGCATGTCATCACTGCTGAGCTTGGCCACCGTGGATATGCGGCATGTCATCACTGCTGAGCTTGGCCACCGTGCGGCATGTCATCACTGCTGAGCTTGGCCACCGTGCGGCATGTCATCACTGCTGAGCTTGGCCACCGTGCGGCATGTCATCACTGCTGAGCTTGGCCACCGTGCAGCATGTCATCACTGCTGAGCTTGGCCACCGTGGATATGCGGCATGTCATCACTGCTGAGCTTGGCCACCGTGCGGCATGTCATTACTGCTGAGATTGGCCACCGTGCGGCATGTCATCACTGCTGAGCTTGGCCACCGTGGTCATGCGGCATGTCATCACTGCTGAGCTTGGCCACCGTGCGGCATGTCATCACTGCTGAGATTGGCCACCGTGCGGCATGTCATCACTGCTGAGATTGGTCACCGTGCGGCATGTCATCACTGCTGAGCTTGGCCACCGTGCGGCATGTCATCACTGCTGAGCTTGGCCACCGTGCGGCATGTCATCACTGCTGAGCTTGGCCACCGTGCAGCATGTCATCACTGCTGAGCTTGGCCACCGTGGATATGCGGCATGTCATCACTGCTGAGCTTGGCCACCGTGCAGCATGTCATCACTGCTGAGATTGGCCACCGTGCGGCATGTCATCACTGCTGAGCTTGGCCACCGTGCGGCATGTCATCACTGCTGAGCTTGGCCACCGTGCGGCATGTCATCACTGCTGAGCTTGGCCACCGTGCGGCATGTCATCACTGCTGAGCTTGGCCACCGTGCGGCATGTCATTACTGCTGAGATTGGCCACCGTGCGGCATGTCATCACTGCTGAGCTTGGCCACCGTGGATATGCGGCATGTCATCACTGCAGCAAATTACGACTGAAAGAGACTGCTGGGTTGTCGACTCTGAAACAGCAGGGGATTTTACAGTTGGTTATTGTATTTTTCCTTTTATCACATTCCCTAGCTTTATGCTAACTTAGAAAATTCCCTAAAAAGCCTAATGCACACCACAGGGTGCAATTTCATCCATAATATTCAAGCTCAAGGAGTAGGCGGGCTCATTCACAAGTCTGCTATGGGGTCCAGCCTTTCCCAGTTACACCCCTGAGGAGGGGGATGCTTCATCTGTAGGTGTTGGAACAGTACGGTTAGAAAAGGGAGATGAGGAGAAAACTAAAAATACTAAAACTAAAAATTACAAAATTGGAGAATGTGAATCAAGTGACCTTGGAAGAATGGAGACACCTGCTGGAAGGTACTCACCACCCAGTGACCATCTATACAGACAGTTGAAGTAGAAGAGTCACAGCAGCATCTCCGTTTTTTTCTTTTCATTGCGAAAACTTCACAACATGTATACATATTGTATACATGTTGTGAAGTTTTCGCAATAAAAAGAAAAAAACTGAGATGCTGCTGTGACTCTTCTACTTCAACTGTCTGGTACGACCGCTGTGGATCCGCGGTCTTCTTGCCGGCTGATGCATTCTGGTGACCCGATGAGACCGTGTGTGCTGCTTTCATTCTTTTTTCTACCATCTATACAGAGTACATTTTTATGGTCTGTCTATCTACAATTTGCTGATTGCCTAAATCCTTGTAAAGCCTGTTGATCCTTCCTTTGTCTCTTTTTTACCAAGACAGTTGATTGAATTTACTACCATGGGCAGAATTATCCTACCACAATCACACTGGAGAGTCCGGTAAAGCCTCACCTTTCTTTGTGTAGAGACAACACTCAAGGATTCCCCTTCCTAATTCTTCGCATTGTGAAATTCCAGCAACCAACTCTGCTGTCTGACTTTCTAAATATGTAGAAGAAGTGAAACGGTGGACTTTACGTCCAACGTATGGACCTTGAAAGGCGCACTGACACAACCGATCGTAGACAGTGTTAGGGTTTCAGCTATTTTTTGCTTTATTCATAGACAACGCGTTTCAGGGTACTAGGGACCCCTTTATCAAGTCTAAAATGTAAGGTAAAAATAAGGGGGGAGAAACAAATATATGGAAGGACACAATACGAATGTATCCATCAATAGAAACGTGATATATAAAAAATAATAAATAAATATAAAATGATAGAATACATATATATACATTATTACATGTATATATCAAGCGAGAAGATGATCAATAAAAATATATACAAATAAAATTCATAAAAGGTATTACATATACATATTTCTAAATATGTGGTATGAAACATACGGGGACATTTATCAATGTTTTTATGCCACAATAGTGGCTCCAAAAACATGTTAGATTATAGTACACACCATATTTGTGCCGTAATTTGTGAGCGGGATGGTCCTACTTCCTGACTTGAGAAAGAGTAGACTAGTGTGTAAGGAGGGAGGAAGAAAGTCCATATTCTCCTTCTCCTGAGGTCTCAGGATCCAGAGACTACCTGATCTCTGTGAAAGGTACTACTTCTGCTACAAGAAGAAAGAGAGAAAGAAGAATATGCATGGCTAAGCATAGGAGTCAGCAAGGTAACCTGCAACTACAGCTAACCAAACTTTGCTGCTTATGAGGGATTACAGTTAAGACACCCATCATACTTAACCATGTCTTGCCTCTAAAGACCTGTATTCCACAGTGGCCACTACAGCCACAATTGGCAGGTTACAGTTACCAGCCAGAGTGTCTAGAAAGAGAGACTTTAGCAAGGTAGCACATCCAGAATGCCAATATTTGCCACCTTGCCAGCCTCCATACCTAGCTATCTGGGGAAAGAATTTGTACCGTGTCCAGATTGTTGTTGGATGTACTACGACCCCTATTTTGCACTCAGTAAAAAGAGATAATTTATTCTTCTAACTGTGGACTCGTTTATTGACTCCTACACCATACCCTGGCTTTTGCACGCTACATGCCCTGCCTTTCACCTATTAAAACACCTAATATCAAGGGTACCCCAGTTACCATCAGACAGGAGCCCAAGAATAAGGATATGCCCTGAGGGAAGAAAGGGATGGACTACTGAAACAGTATGGATACTATATACACTTGCGTTACACTTCTCAGACACCGCTTAGTAGAAAAATCCTGCTTCCTGGATGTACCAGGCGCACACAGCTTTTCCACTATCTTGAAGATGGGAGGGGGCAAGGAGCGCATTCCAAGGTCCTAGGTACAGTGAGGGGTTTGCGGAGCTGCGCTATGAAGCTGATATCTTAAGTCAGCCTGATGGAAAAGAAGTGTAAAATTAAGGCCTCATGCACACGACCATTGTTTTATTCCGTGTCCGTTACGCCGTTTTTCGTGATTTTCTGCGAACCCATTGATTTTTAATGGGTCCGTTGAAAACTCGGCTAATGCACCGTTTGCCACCCGCGTCCGTGATCCGTGGTTCCAGTCCGTCAAAAAAATATAACCTGTCCTATTATTTTCACGGAAAACGGTTTGTGGACCCATTCAAGTCAATGGGACCGTTAAAAAAAACGCAGAGGCACACAAGATTGTCATCCGCATCCACGCGTCCGCGTCCGTTTTTTTCCTATCATTTGCATGGCAAACCTGTCTTAGACTTTTTTTTTTTACATTCCTTTATGTCTGGTGGTCCTCCGAAAATAAAGGAAGACACACGGAAACAAAAATGGAAACGGATCAAGGAACAACGGAACCCCATTTTGCGGACCGATGAAAACAACTGTCGTGTGCATGAAGCCTAACCCTTTAAGGCTTGCTATTATTTCCCAGTAACCAATAAAAATGCACCACATTTAGTCACCTCCCACCAGGGGGGGGGGGGTATATTCTGTGTGAACACTCACAATAAACTAGAGATTTGCTTTGACTCCAATGGGTGCATCAGAGTTTGATTTCTCAGTGCACGTTAAGATAGATTTCTGCTGATTTGGAGCAGTACATCAACCTACCTGGTATCTTGACCACATCCAAAACACTCCCACTCCTCTCCTCTGTTCAGGCTCTTCACAGGTCCCTGCAGATTCTGTTAAAAGTGAACAATTGTTCTCTTGTGGACTGGCAGATTGTGGTCCTGAGGGGGTCCTAGGAAACTGTGGAGAACATCAATGCTCTCAATGTCATTCATAAATGTATTTAAAATAATAAAAAGAAGGGGCATAAGGAGGGTGGGTACTGTCATGCTCTGCACCTGCTATATCTGTCATCACTGATGGATGCCATACAACAAATTCAGCTCTGCTAGATATGGACTCTATTATGTTAGTAACTAAACAATTAACTCCCGCATTACTAAACTCTATGGCTATTTAAGGAATCCTCCTCTACTCTTTGCCTCAGCAACCAGCTCAATTTGTTAATTTTTACATAGAAACATAGAATGTGTCAGCAGATAAGTACCATTTGGCCCATCTAGTCTGCCCAATATACTGAGTACTATGGATAGCCCCTGGCCCTATCTTATATGAAGGATGGCCTTATGCCTATCCCATGCATGCTTAAACTCCTTCACTGTATTTGCAGCTGCCACTTCTGCAGGAAGGCTATTCCATGCATCCACTACTCTCTCAGTAAAGTAATACTTCCTGATATTACTTTTAATATCAGGAAGTATTATGTCCGCTAGCATGTCTGCAATATACCTGTCCTATAGGGCTGTGTGCTTTTATTTTCTTTAAAAAAGGATTTTAGAGATATGTAAATTAGTCTTGTAGGTGCCCAAGGGTCTATACGAACCTTCCTGGTGCCCAGCCACGCCCGCCTGCGAAGGAGCCCAGCCTATATCCTCCGAATCTCCTCCTTTCATCAACAATAGATTGCCGCGAGCTCGCGATGCGCAGTTCTTTCCCTGAGGCTGATGCCAGCAAGGGAAGGAACACTATACCGGCAGTGATAAAAGGAGGAGATTCGGAGGACATAGGCG